>NW_013669384.1:31147-34590 GCF_000517525.1 Limulus polyphemus
AAACAAATTAAATGTTTTATTTTGTCTTAAATTGAAAATTGAAGTTACTGATGGAGGTTAAACAAATTAAATGTTTTATTTTGTCTTAAATTGAAAATTGAAGTTACTGATGGAGGTTTAACAAATTAAATGTTTTATTTTGTCTTAAATTGAAAATTGAAGTTACTGATGGAGGTTTAACAAAGAGAAACAGCAAGAAGTTCAGAATTGGTTTAGGACTGAAGTAAAACCTTTGAAAAATGGTAAGGAGGTGCAATAATGGAAATTCAGACTCAGGCAAGCTGAAGCGATAACCGAACTAAATTTGGGTTCCCGATTTTTTTTTCACACTCAAAATTTACTAATTACATCATTAGAAGGCGTTCTTAAACTCTTATATTTGTAGACTTGCGAGCCATAAAATTAATGTCACACTGAATTGTTGAATTTCTAAGAGTAATGTAAACCACTCTCAAACTTTAAAGTGAACATTCCATACAAAATATAATCAATAAATAAATAGTAAATAGACAAAAAAACAAGAAACGAATACCTCTTCTTCCTTTTCTTCATGAGTTTCTTCACCAGTAAGTTTAGTTTTGGTCTCTGCACCATCCACCTAAAAATAAAGGTTCTCATAGCTTCATCAAATTTCCAATATCATTTATAGAGGTAAATGTAAGAATAAATCTTATACACTGTTGTTGACAAATACTTTAAAAAAGATTAAACCCATGTGTCACACTCAACACAATCTTTTTTCCCGTCTTTCTCTCCGTGAGAGTTTGACAACTGATACATGTATGAAAAAACAAACAAAAAAAAAGTTAATGCTTCGTAAGCTTTTGCCACAAATAACATTATAAACTTACCTGCTTTAAAGCTCCTGCTTGGGAAAGTCCATGTCTTCTACAGAAAAACACAATAAAAATTGTTACTCTCAAAGATTTTATCAGACCAAGTTCAGATGAAAATGAAATTTTGTACAAGTTAAAAAATTAATAAAAAACATACAAAAACAATATGCATATACTAGTAGTTTCCAACAGATTATACTTCAACAATGGATTTTCATACAAAGTGAATAACATATAAATTATCACTCAATATTTTAGTTACTTAAACAAACCAAAAGCGTGAAAATCAATTTCAATGCCATGTGACAGGTCCTAAAAGATTGTAAAAATTGTGACAGGCCCTGAAAGATTGTAACTATTGCGACAGGTCCTAAAAGATTGTAAAAATTGTGACAGGTCCTGAAAGATTGTAACTATTGTGACAGGTCCTAAAAGATTGTAACTATCGTGATGGGTCCTAAAAGATTAACTATTGTGATAGGTCCTAAAAGACTAACTATTGTGACAGGTCCTAAAAGATTGTAAATATTGTGACAGGTCCTAAAAGATTGTAACTATTATGATGGCTCCTAAAAGACTAACTATGGTGACTGGTCCTAAAAGACTAACTATCATGACAGGTCCTAAAAGACTAACTAATGTGACAGGTCCTAAAAGATTGTAACTATCGTGATGGGCCCTAAAAGACTAACTTTTGTGACAGGTCCTAAAAGATTGTAACTATTATGATGGGATGATGCAAACAAAATTAATTTCACCTTTTATTATCATAGTTCTTATGAAAGACCTTACAACCTTCAAATAATAGCATGTCTGCAATCTTCATTAAGCCAAGACTCTAATTAACAAGTAACATCTAACATACTAACCACCACCAGAGCTTCTAATCCTAGAAACTTACTGCAAAAAATTCTAGTGTATATATTAACTTTTTAAACCCATAATTTTTTGCTCGTTCTGCCAGAATTATTTCCACGGTCTCCTAATAATTATCACCATAACTTATAAAATTTACGGTCTATTTATAAAAGGTAGATAATAACATGGTTTGGATTAGTTTTCAACATAAATGTTATCGGACGCCGTCGTCGTCTGATGGGTAAATCGAGATTTTTGACCAGACCCTAGCAGCATCCGCTCGGGTTTAAGGAGTTAAGAATAGAGACTTCACAATTAAACAAAAGTACATTAAAAGTTTTACAAGTTCCTAGAAATTTTACAAAAAAAAGGAACCAATTTAAAAGATGGATAAGTATATAAATTTTGTTGTTCAATAAATCTTGGACTTATTTTTTTTTAAAATTGACATTTTAAACTTTCTGAAAAAACATAATTGCTCAGACATTATTTTGTAGAAACAGTGTTTAATAATTCAATAAATAAAATTAAGTTGCAATTTAGTAACGAGTGAAGGAAACTAGAAGTCTTAGTTAAAAAAATCCCACACGATATTATATTTTACCTTCCATATTCTAGAAGAGTCGTCTGGACTCTAGTCCCACACAATATTATATTTTACCTTCCATATTCTAGAAGAGTCGTCTGGACTCTAGTCCCACACAATATTATATTTTACCTTCCATATTCTAGAAGAGTCGTCTGGACTCTAGTCCCACGGTAAAATATAATATTGTGTGGGACTAGAGTCCAGACGACTCTTCTAGAATATGGAAGGTAAAATATAATATTGTTTCCATATTCTAGAAGAGTCGTCTGGACTCTAGTCCCACACGATATTATATTTTACCTTCCATATTCTAGAAGAGTCGTCTGGACTCTGGTTTCTTCATCTCTTATTTTGTGTGGAGCTTGATGACGGTATTTTCTTCTAGGTCGGTAACTTTCCTTCAAGGATGAGATGATTAACAACAACTGCATGATTCAACACCTTATCACACACAAAACCAATGACCATAAAAAATTTAATTGCATAATCTCCTGTATTTAATGTCATTACAAAGCCTACATATGCTGCTTGCACCTGAAGTGTATTAAAATGGACTTAAAGCAAAACAAAATACATAAATATATCAAAAAAGAAGCAAAGCATTATACAAAAGACCTTCGAACTCTGGAATATATTATTCATAAGCATTCAACACTGTTATTTTTCGCAATGTTTTTTGTAGTATACAAGTTTGAGGAGAAATATTTGTTACGAGTGTGGTGACACAAGCATTGTTTGATATGGCATATGAACGTACATTACACGTAGTTTAACAAATATTCTATGTGAGATTGCTACAGAAACTTAAGGAATTAGGTTATAAAACAGTTCTTATACATAGTTAAAATATACTGTTTTACAACCAGTTTCGATATACAGAGAATACAAACAATTCCATACTTTGTAAGTCATACATGAATTAAAGAACATAGATTTGGTTGTTAAGATATTTATATTCATTTCAAGTAGGCCAACAACATGGTTAGGTAAGAACCATTAAGTAATATATTGCTTGTTTCGGACATTGTGAAAAGATTTAAAAGTACCAGTCAACTTTTTAAAAACTGAATAAATAAAGTTGTTTAAACATTTGTTTAACAACAAGTAAAAGCTTGGAATGGTCTATTCTTTCATTGTGACCCAGACTAGTTTTTGGAGAA
>NW_013669384.1:35546-47104 GCF_000517525.1 Limulus polyphemus
TGATAGGTTTCTTTTTTGTGAGTGTAAAACACTTAAATACACTACTTCCATTTTTTAAAAACATTTTTAATTCCTCCAATAATTCATGTGGATCCTTAAAAGGTCTAGTAGAAAGCATGTTGCATAACAATAGTAGATGTAAACCTTGAATTACAATGCTACTGTTGATTCCAGTATGGGTAGCTTCATATTTTTGGAAATGAAATAAACTTGTTTATTCCAAATTAAAATACTATCAATGAAGCCATATGTTAGAGCTAATACAAATTTTATTGCACTTCACCAAACACAATAATAAAGATACTTGTTGACCATTCACTAAATAACCTTAACGCTTCCCCAGCCAAGATAAAAAGGTAGAAACTTTATATAGCTAGTTACAGTTGACAATGCTTAATGTAAAAATAAATTATTCTTTCCTAAGGATTATTCATTACCTTTTAGACAAAATACTCAATCGGTCCAAAACTCTTGTATCGTGTAGACGAACTTACTTCTTAGCACAAATTGAGCCTTAACTTTGCATATCTTGATTCCTATCTTTACTACCACACAAGCTCTTGGCAAGCAATTAACAGTATTTCCTTTTAACACATATTTCAAGCTTTAATCCTAAAAATATAGAATTGCATTTACTACTTTCAAATATTTTAAAGTTAAAACACAATTTGGTGAATTTTGACTCTCAGTTTTCAAAAACTGATAAAATCTAATGCATTTATATTTTGAAATGTATATCTTATTTTAATATAGTTTAAGGTTATTATAATTTATCTTCTGTCTTCCTATATTCTTCCATAATGGGTCACTTCAGATGATGACCATTAAAGCAAGGGACCATTAAAGCCTGTTGGGAAGACATAATTCCACAGTTAAAGTTTTGCTTTTTTAATACTTGATCATAGTGTGAGCTGTGACTCGGCATTAGAAAAATTGATGTGGCCCGTCTATTGAGGCCGACTGCTTTACAGCGTTATGTAAGTTGAAGATGCGTAACCCGTCTATTGGGGCCCACTGCTTTATTGTGTTATGTAAGTTCAAGATATGTGACCTGTCTATTGGGGCCCACTGCTTTACAGTGCTAATGAAGTTGAAGATATGTGACCCATCTATTGAGGCCCACTGCTTTATTGTGTTATGTAAGTCGAAGATATGTGACCCGTCTATTGAGGCCCACTGCTTTACAGCGTTATGTAAGTTGAAGATACGTGACCCGTCTATTGAGGCCCACTACTTTACTGTGTTATGTAAGTTGAAGATATGTGACCTGTCTATTGGGGCCCACTGCTTTACAGTGCTAATGAAGTTGAAGATATGTGACCCATCTATTGAGGCCCACTACTTTACTGTGTTATGTAAGTTGAAGATACGTGACCCATCTATTGAGGCCCACTGCTTTACAGCGTTATGTAAGTTGAAGATATGTGACCCATCTATTGAGGCCCACTGCTTTATTGTGTTATGTAAGTTGAAGATATGTGACCCATCTATTGAGGCCCACTGCTTTACAGTGCTAATGAAGTTGAAGATATGTGACCCATCTATTGAGGCCCACTACTTTACTGTGTTATGTAAGTTGAAGATACGTGACCCATCTATTGAGGCCCACTGCTTTACAGCGTTATGTAAGTTGAAGATATGTGACCCATCTATTGAGGCCCACTGCTTTATTGTGTTATGTAAGTTGAAGATAAAACATTTTCCTTACATATCAAGCTGGCATGTCTGTTATTCCGACATCTTGACAAGTCTAGAAACACTAAACAACAGAACTTATTCTTAAAAGAACTGTATTTTGTACTTGTAAAAATTCTAGTTAAGTAAAAAAAAACAAAAGCACCAAACCCATTTATAAGTGAAAGTCAATACTACTGGTGCAGAATGAGGAACTGGAAAATCTATACAACTTACAAAGGCAGCACTTTTATCTCTCTCTGAATATTGAAAAGCTGACAGTTTATCCTGGTGATATATATATGGTATAATGAATCATTCCATGGTATATTACAATTCCTTTGAAGTTCAACCAGAAACTAGGAGCTTTGGAATGAAGAAGTGTTTGTGTGTGTTTACTTATAGCAAAGCCACTTCGGGTTATCTGCTGTGTCCACTGAGGGGAATCAAACCCTTGATTTTAGCGTTGTAAATCCGAAGACTTACCGCTGTCCCACCGTGATGAAGTGTTATGTGATACAAATAATTATATACACACACATTTTTGAAAATAAGAAATTAAAACTTGTATAATATCAAAATCTATATCAATAACTATGTTTTAATCCCAAGTTTATTGAAATACATTGATAATAAAGTGACTTAATAAAACTTTGAATGTGACTGTGTAAAAAAGTCATGATATGTGCATTTTGTTTGTTTGTTTCTTTTGAATTTCGCGCAAAGCTACACGAGGGCTATCTGCGCTAGCCGTCCCTAATTTAGCAGTGTAAGACTAGAGGGAAGGCAGCTAGTCATCACCACCCACTGCCAACTCTTGGGCTACTCTTTTACCAACGAATAGTGGGATTGACCATCACATTATAACACCCCCACGGCTGAAAGGGCGAGCATGTTTGGTGTGACGGGGATTCGAACCCGCAACCCTCAGATTGTGAGTCGAGTGCTTTAACCACCTGGCCATACCGAGCCATGTGCATTTTGACCAACCTGTAGCGAGAGTATTAATCCAATCAGAATAACACAAAAACAGTTTGTTTAAGTTTTACATGACATACACGATCATATAAATATTATCCTGGAATGTGTTCTGACAAGTTCACTAAATTACTTTGTAACTAAGAAAAACCATTTTTGTTAAATGAATCCCCGTGTTCCAATACAAAAATCACAAGATTCTCTCTTCAAATAATCATTAAAATTAGTGATTTCAGAAAAGAAACACTTTAAGAGTTAATGACACTTATCCTCTAGAGGAAGTGTGAAACTCTTACCTTCAGGTCCATCAATGATGTAACCATCTTCGTTTTCCTTCCTTCAAATTCTCCATCCTAAAGTGTAAATTAAATTTCGTTAGGTAATCATAAACATATTTAATTTTATAAACTAAAAGTCTTGTGCAGAAATATAGCGATGATAGAGCATGCATTGAAAATTAACAACAGATATATTGTATTTTGATGCATTAAAATTAATTACACCATTTGGTAAAAATAGGAAACATTACTAAAAAAAAAAACATGCAAAAATAATTAATTTCTTTCTTTTCACACAAAATTAACAATGTATCGTAAAATTTAAAGAGATCACCGCACAGCAATGTGTTTCATGAAGAGGTCACCAGATGGCTGTGAAACTTTGGTGAAATTTAAGTTTGAAGTACAATATATTTTTTAAATTCTTGTATAGACTAGAAGTACAAGTCTTTCTATTAACAAATCATATTAGGATATTAGTTACAAGTTATTTTATTTATTATTGACTCTAAGACTATCACAAATAAGTTTTCTGTGTTATATTTTCTTAAAAATTTCCTCTGTTTGGCCCACCATGTATACAATTATCCACTAGAAAAGTTACATTTGTGAAATCTCTACCTCTATCAAAAAAATTGGAAAAAAAAAAGAAAACAGAAATAGATGAAAGAAGAAACTACAAAGATGAGATGAAAAAAAAATGGTGTTACAATTTTTTGAAATATTTCACTGTGTAAATACATTTGAAATAATTATCATACACATCTCATAAGAGTACTACAGCTAAAAATGAAGATAAATAACTATCAGCACTTCTAACCCTTTTCAAAGTCCAGTCAATACAACTATCAAAAGGTAATATCAAAGAACAGCTTACAAATAAATACTTTTAAAACTAATTTCTCAAGTTTAACAGACTTACAGCTGGGAAGTTGTGAGATTTATAGAACTGTGATATAGAATAAGCTCGAATATAATCCCCCATTTCTTCACGATTTTCAATCGCACGCTTCACCAGCCACTGTTCGAAATAAACATTTAATTATTGAAAATCAGATAAAGAAACGTGTGCAAAAAAAATAAAGAAGATGCTAAAATAATATCAGCATTTCAAAGTTATCTATGTTACTCAAATGCTTCTCCAAGTAAAGGAGCATATAAAAATAATAATCCAGTTTCAATAATTACAAGTGTACCTGAAAAAAATAAGATTACATAATCAAATATACATTGTACTTAAAACATGCAAGACTTAGATTTAATTCATTTAGTAAACAAGTTTTAAAACACAGTCTAAGTTATAATTAATTAGGAACAGAACTTATTACTCAGTTGGAGGGCACACATAAGTATTTACTCTTTTTAAGATGAAGATTTACAATTATAAAAATACAAAAAAAGAATGAATACTTGATAAAGGAATTCACAGTCATCTCTAAATGAAACACTGTAATCGACTGACAGTAATCTCTAACAGAAACACTGTAATCGACTGACAGTAATCTCTAATAGAAACACTGTAATTGACTGACAGTAATCTCTAACAGAAACACTGTAATTGACTGACAGTAATCTCTAACAGAAACACTGTAATTGACTGACAGTAATCTCTAATAGAAACACTGTAATCGACTGACAGTAATCTCTAATAGAAACACTGTAATTGACTGACAGTCATCTCTAATAGAAACACTGTAATGGACTGACAGTCATCTCTAATAGAAACACTGTAATTGACTGACAGTCATCTCTAATAGAAACACTGTAATCGACTGACAGTCATCTCTAATAGAAACACTGTAATTGACTAACAGTCATCTCTAATAGGAACACTGTAATTGACTGACAGTCATCTCTAATAGAAACACTGTAATCGACTGACAGTAATCTCTAATAGAAACACTGTAACAGACTGACAGTAATCTCTAACAGAAACACTGTAATCGACTGACAGTCACCTTTAATAGAAACACTATAATCGACTGACAATCATCTCTAATAAAAACACTGTAATCGACTATCCAAGTTCCTGTGAAACTACCACAAAATTAATAAACTCTAGTAACTTCTCTACACAAAAATTACTGTGGCTGAAAAAGTCAAAGAATCTAGCACCTGAACAACAGGGTATATGTGAATAAAATCTAGTCCTTGGATTTGATGGGGCTCAATACGATGAGGGCATTTCATTTTTGGTAGAACAGCAACAATCTTTTCTGTTAAGGCACTGCATCATAAAAAAAAACTTTCATTACTCATACTAAAGTAACTAGAATTAATACTTAGATGAATATGACAGTGTGAAATGTACCATAAGTTTCACACACCATGAGGAGTAACTTGAAGTGCTCCTTTATCATTAGGTTCACCTTTACAAGATTGTTGATCAAATGAACCATGGGGCAAAATGTTGGTGTTGGTCACTTAAAATTTTTCTAAATCTACATAATGTGTCACTCAACAGCGACACTATTAAATAAATTTATATGAGCAATATTGTCTTTTTTTTTCTATTAATAACCAACACTTGTTATACAAATCACTGGTCATGATAAAGTGTAAAAAATTCATTAATTTAAGTAGTTTCCTTTAGTTTAAAAAAAAAAAGCTTCATTTTATTTATAGGAAATATGAAAATGTAAAAATAATTACTGCCAAAATGCTTGATTCTCCCTATCATATTTATCTCACAACTGTCACACGTTATTTATACTTGTATCATCTCACTTACATTTTTTGACCAATGGTCAGATTTTCGTGGAATAGAAGGTCAACGTCAATATCCACACTGCACATCTCGATACACCAAGTCATGCCTCCTACAATCTGGTAAGAAGGATAATGGAATATTATTTAATAGAAAACGAAAACCTTAATAATAATAACAAAGAATTGAAAAAAAAACAAATATATATAAATCTTAATTACAAAGTTTATAAATGCTGGATCGAAATTTTTATTCAAGAGATTTATTTCTTAAACAACAACATCAACAAGAAATACTCATAACTATAAATATTCTGATATACAAACTTTGTTAGAGGTGCACTAAAAATTTCTGTTTTTCAAACTGGGCTGAGTAATTGACCATAAACGAGATACAGATGGTGTATTTTCATTTTCTTGAGGTGGATTAGTACGAATGTTAGTTTTTAATCCTAGTGCATTTTCCAAGTAATTTTTTTATGTTCTTTGTTTTATAAGGCACCTATGTCCCATAATCTTTTTTCTTTAGAAGTCCCTCAAATACTTTAGTTAGTTCATGATTTATTAGGTAGTTTTAGATGACTCTGCCATAGCCTAAAGAAGTTTCAAAAAATACTTTTGTTAGTTCATGATTTATTAGGTAGTTTTAGATGACTCTGCCATAGCCTGAAGAAGTTTCACAAAAATAGGTAGTTTTAGATGACTGCCATAGCCTGAACAAGTTTCAAAAAATACTTTTGTTAGTTCATGAGTATTTTTTGAAACTTCTTCAGGCTATGGCAGAGTCATCTAAAACTACCTAATAAATCCTGAACTAACAAAAGTATTTTTGTGAAACTTTTTCAGGCTATGGCAGTCATCTAAAACTACCTAATAAATCATGAACTAACTAAAGTATTTTTGTGAAACTTCTTCAGGCTATGGCAGAGTCATCTAAAACTACCTAATAAATCATGAACTAACAAAAGTATTTTTGTGAAACTTCATCAGGCTATGGCAGAGTCATCTAAAACTACCTAATAAATTACCCTGACACTAGTTCATGACTACTCATCTTCTGAAAGATCTGTCAAAAAGCTAATTGGAGGTTTTAAAGAAGTATTGTGAAACTTCTTCAGGCTATGGCAGAGTCATCTAAAACTACCTAATAAATCATGAACTAACAAAAGTATTTTTGTGAAACTTTTTTAGGCTATGGCAGAGTCATCTAAAACTACCTAATAAATCATGAACTAACTAAAGTATTTTTGTGAAACTTTTTTAGGCTATAGCAGAGTCATCTAAAACTACCTAAAAAATCATGAACTAACAAAAGAGTAGACAGGAATTAGTGTCAGGGTAAGATGTTACACTAGTGTTTGTCAAGTAGACAGGAATTAGTGTCAGTAAGATGTTACACTAGTGTTTGCTCACTAGTGTAACATCTTACCCTGACACTAATTCCTATCTACTCTTTCTCAAGTAGACAGGAATTAGTGTCAGGGTAAGATGTTACAGTAGTGTTTGTCGAGTAGATAGGAATTAGTGTCAGGGTAAGATATTATACTAGTGTTTGTCAAGTAGACAGGAATTAGTGTCAAGATTGCAATGATGTAAAGGAAAACTTAGACTAGATATGTTGACTAAGATACACAGTCTCAGTCTACTAGGGCTGAAACATTTCATAAAATTGTGGACAATTCTTTTCTCATTAAGCATATATCAGACATCTATGATCATATATGTACTAGGTTAAAAACATGTATTATCTGAAAGTTTTGAAAGTCACATATTTGAATATCTTTATAAGATGATTGAAGAATGAGTTATCACAGATGAATACACGTGCACACTTCGACCAATGATACAAGACTGACTGCATTCTAGGAAAAAGACATAGCAAAAACAATTAGACAGAATTATTAGTTTGGCTGAGATATAACTTAAATAACTCTGAAACTTTTCTTTTTCACAACTCTCAATAATAAAATATATGGTGTGATAAATAATTAAAAGTTATCTAGTATTTAACAAGCAAAACATCAAAACCAGACCATCTGTCTTAACCAAAGAACAAACCATTCTTGATGTTAAATAAGCACCTTATCAAATGGTGAGAGTCCTTTAATTCTTGCTCTGAAGTATCCTGCAGCCAGTAGAAGTTCAATGGTTTCTTGAAGTTTAACATTTTGCTCTTCATCTTCTCTTGTTTCAACCTTACAAAGAAACAGAACTGCGTAATTAATCGGGCTACTTCAAACTTGTAACCAAAAGGTGTACTTGTATTAATTCTGCATCAAGTGAAATAATTAAAAGTATTCTGAAATTATTTATACAAGGCAAAAAAAAAAAGATAAAGAACATCTTGGAAACCTTTCATTTAAAACTTATAGATAATTTTAATAGTTATCATATAAGCACTAGTAAACATTAAAAAATGAACAGAAAGTTAATTTTTGTACACAAATGCTGCATGGTTTCACAGAACCTGCCAGGTTTTGAGAACAGAAATCTGGAAATGGAAAGCCAGAAAAATTACTGCATAGTTTCACAGAACCTATCAGGTTTTGAGAACAAAAATCTGGAAATGGAAGGTCACAGGAATTATTCACTGAATGTGCACATAGTAAGTCCATTGGACCAACCCTGTGTTGGAAATGTTGACTATAATTCAGAATTTACAAAGTGCATCTTTGGGAAATGTGGCAAGCTTTTAGTAAACAGTACAAGTCTGTTATACACAATCATATGTATTAAGTTTTTGTCCTAATGAAATGATAAAGTCAGTCTGACTCAGATTTTGACAAGTCAGAGTATAAAGTGATGCTCATGTGAATAATAAATACATTTTTTGTCCACTGTTTACTTTGCAAATCATATTTCCATGACTTCTACAACTTTATAAATCCACATCACATCTAAAAAATTTCAATATCCCTATACACTGTATCTGGTATTTTCTCTACTCTAACATGAACTGTTTCAAAATTAGCAACGTAGGGTAACATCATAAGTTGATAACGTTGACATCTACTTCATAATAGATTGCCTTGAAATTTGTAATGTGAAGTAAGAGTCCAGTAGAACAGATCCACTGAAAATATGTGATAGCTTGGATTACCACAGTCCGAGCTACAGAAGGTGGAAAATCGCTAAACTATCACTCCTGTTAATAACACACAGTGTGTCCTGCAGATCTTTTTTTTTTGCCACAAAACACTCTACCGTGTGTCTTGTTTACACTTGATTAAAAGTCTCATCAATAAGTTAATTTTCTAACACTTTAACTCTATCTGTTTCATAAGTATCCACATTATTGATCAATCTCTTGTAAAACACTTTATCTAAGGGTTTCTCAATCCAGGTTGCCCTCATATGAAAATGAAGAAACTCAACAAAAAAATCAAGTTTATTAGTTATGAAAACCACCTCTAAAATGTTTGTTATGAACAAAGCTCAACAGTGTCCAATAATTTTTATGTCTCTCTGACTGAAAACTAATCCAAACCATGTAATTATTCATCTTTTATAAATAAACTAGAAATTGTATAAGTACAATGATAATTATTAGGACATCATGAAAATAATTCCAGCAGAATGCACAAAAAGTATGGGTTGAATAAATGAGTTAATACATACACCAGAAGTTGTTGCAATAAGTTTCTAGAATTAGAAGTTCTGGTGATGGCTAGCATGTTAGATGTTACTAGTTAATGAAGACTACAAAGATGCCATTATTTGAAAGTTGTGAGAAGTACGGTAATAAAACATGGAATTAATTTTATTTGCATGAAGAAAGCTTACGAGACAAGTGATATAGTATTATATCCAATTTCTGAAAAACCATGGAGTGTTAAGAAAAGATTCCTGGTTTGTTAGTATTTTCCACTGATAGAATAGTTAGGATTCCAAGAGAAACAGGCTTAGTATTATAAGAAACTTTACTTTGAAGAAAATTGACTAAATTAGTTTTCCTTCTTTGCAGACAGTTGAAGAACTTCTTGATATTGTTGGAAGACTGTTCCCCACAAGTGCACATGACAGATTTTACAACATACATTATAAAAGAAGATACTGATTTATACCTAGCCTCTACCTCATAAGGATACAGTTAGAAACAAATGTGTTCAACATCGTTTGAGTAATATTTATCACGACAATTTTACCTTAAAAATAATATACAACAACTATTACCTTTAATGATTTTACTAAAACTGGTTAAGAGATGTGCGTGTGTGTGGTCTTCAAAAAAATCAACTTTCAAAAACTGAAGAAGTATATTTTGGAGAGAAAGATTTTGTTGTTAATGTAAGTGGGTGCGTCTGTCTGTTGGTGCAACCAAGCTATTGAAAAAAGAATTTACTCCTGCCAAAGCTTTTATAATTTAACTGAAAAATTAATATAAGTTATTAATAAATCAAAAACTCAAAATTATATGGAAATACATCAGTAGATGAACGGAGAATGCTGATGTTTATAGGAGATACAAATCAAATTCAAGAAAGTAACAATTAAGGATAAAATGGACTATATATTTTAACTGTCCCAAAAACCAACAAAAAATATTCAACTAGAAGAAATTTTCTGCTTATTTTAAAACAAAAAGAAGTAAGAAAGTCTTATTAGTAGAATGATACCTAACTTAAATAATTTATGTTGGAGAGGAATACAGATGTGAAAGCCTATACTAAATGTGAATTTTATTTATTTTCTTATACGTATGTGAGAATGACTATAAATAAAATGATTGGATTTAACGCTATTCTGTAACTATGATTTTTTCTCATGTCCAAAAATATCCTAATTCTATGTAAAACTTAAAACTGCAAAGAATAATAATCATATTTCTGATTTGTTAAAATTATTTACTCAACGTAGCTGTCATTTCACTCGCTTTACTTTTAATTTAACTAAGAAATTTTCATAAGCTATGACCTGGTTTAAGTTCTGATATTATGGCCAATATTTTCCCATATTCGATTGATTAACTTGTAAAACTCTTAGCCTTAATTTGTTCAAACTAAAAATAAAATGAGTCGAATTATTTCTCGACAGTGTCACTTTGCACTTGTCGAAACCAACAAATTTAATTTAACTAAAATGTTCAGAATATTGTAAGGCTGCAAAATAATAATTAAAGATTATTATATTCAAAGTACCTCTGAGTTATACTTATCAAGAGTGTGGGTAGGGGGGATTTTAGGTGGAATAGCTAATCGAGGTATTCCCTGAACAACACTCCCACCTGCAGCGGCCATTATTATCCAAATCCTAAGATGTAAAAAATGACAAATAGAGGGCGATCATAAATATCACATGAAGTAAAATATCATTACAAAATGAACGGGAAGGGATGGGGGACTTATAAGAAATACACTTTAATTGAGTATGGTTTAGTACTTTGTGCAAGTACGTACTGTGTTTGTATTGTTTTTATGGAAAGGCTACTGTGTCTATCTATCTGCTGCCGTTTCCGATTTTGAACTAGTGATCAGAGACAGGGCAGCCAGTCAATAGCACCCTACAATCCACACTAAGGGAATGACTATCACTCTTATAACGCAACCACAGCTTAAAGGGGGATATTTTATGGTCTCGCATGGAATTTAACCTGACTCGACAGATCCGAAATTCATAGCTCTAACACAGAGCCAACCCTCACCCATGTACAAATAAGCTATTCGTATCACAATATTTGCTTTGGAGTTAATTGTATAGCATAGTGGGTATCGTAGCCCCTATTTTTAGAAAAGACACGTTTCAGAAGAGAGAAAATTTGAAGAAAGAGAACGAATTTAATAGATGGTTAATCTAAATGGGATGTAATTTTCTAGTTTGACCAAAATAGTTGTAAAATATATACTAGTGAACCCATGGGCCTATGGCTCACATTTACATGGCCGCTATAATACAAATTTAATGCTTGAACTACTATTTTACACT
>NW_013669384.1:47992-75914 GCF_000517525.1 Limulus polyphemus
GTCTAAGTTTAGCTATGATAGATATCCTTTACTAACATTATAATTACTTGTAACACTACAAACGTAGATAGTTGAAACTTGAGTTGATATAGTTATTTTTTAATGATTGTATCAATTGATAATGTTACGTCTCTGGTCGTTAGTTAACTTCCCGTATAATTTCTTTCCGATGAAACTTTAACGACACAAGTCCTTTCTTAATTAAAATTGGTTTATTCTTTCTGAATACAACTTTGCAATGCACTTAATTTTCACAGTCACGTTATAACAAACGCTATAATTCACAACGAATGACACACGCGCTCGACCCAACAATACGTCTCTATCTCTGTCTGCAGTTCAGTTACCTTACATTGTTGCCGTCACTTCTTACCTGTCTTATATATACAAGAATATCGCATATCTAGTAACCTCTCGAGGCTTCAGGAAGGGACATGAACGTTCTAGAAGCTCATGACGTGTTACTAGCGTCATGTGACTTCCGCTGTCGTAACAATAACTTAACATCTGCCTGACAAGTTAGTCTGGCTTTAGGCCTTGGAAAACTTTTGTATCAGTGTAATTAATTTGTGTCGATATATCCTGCTACCAGGAAGAGTTTAGGCTAAAGTCTTTCTTACTGAAATATAAAAACCATATAGACAAATCATTTCTTCAGGTGTCTTTCCCACTGAGAAGTGTCAGTTATTACTAATATCAGTAGAAGTTATTAGATATTATTCAGGAGGGAAAGTTAATGGCCAAGCCTATATTATAACTGTTGGATGGACTGATAACTTTACTTTTTTTTTGTAGTCTCACACATTGAAACTAAAACGGAAAGAACTATCTCATCCTGTATTTGCTAAATTTATTTGCTTTGACCTTTGTGAGCTTTACAAATTATTCTTTAAATACAGTAATTCCTCTCAAATCAGGCCTAGCTGTGTGGTTAGAACGTTCCTTCTCTCACGCCCTTTTCGTGCCCATTAAGGCGTTTTTATATAGTCACCGTCACTGATGTCCGCTAGTAGCTATAGTGGGTACCCTTCTTAGGACTGTCTTTGTTGTGTCTCTGTTTACTTTCATTAAAGATTCTTCTTGGAGTTCTAGATTTTTTAATTTTTGATAGTTTAGATTTTCAGTATATCCATTATTTTACCTTTCTAAGTTAGATTTTTAACTTATTGTAATTAAAGTTGTTTTTAATTAATTTAAACTTGGTTGATAATAACTTCAACAAATTTTCACATAGAAGAAGTTTTACTCCTCGAAGTTGAACCTTAAGAGTCCTTCCAGGTGGATTTTTCATCTCAAAGTTGTGATGGTTCCAGTTTTGCACACACACCTCGGTGGCTCAGCGAAAAGACTGAGAGCTTATTAGGCTAAAAATTGGTTGTTTGTTTTTTTTTGTAGCTTTGCGCTTAATAACAAATAAACAAAGATCAAGTTTTTGGTTCTGTTCACTTTTCTTCTCTCCAACGCATGTTTAATCATTTGAAGATTGTTTTAATGTCGACTACCCTGCTTTTTGGTTATACTCACACCATAAGTTTAATTTGTATCTGTGATAAAACGAGGCATTCCTGACTGTATGGATTATACAATATCGTTTAAAATTATGGGCTCCTTATTGCTCTCATTTCCGAGCCGAAATCTCCCCTTTTACGGTTTTTCCTTCCACTTGGAATGACTTCAGGGAACCACTGATGTATAGATCAACATTTTTTTTGATACAAAGAATCTTTTTTCAGTAAAGACCACGAATCTTTCTCTGTGTTTTTTTTAGAACAAAGCTATCTACTGTGTTTACCGCTTGGAATCGAACCCCGGATTTTAGCGTTGTAAGTCCGTAAACTTACCGCTGTCCCACAGGGGGAAATTACTCTTTTTCAAGCCTCTACGTTTTTTAACCCTTACCCGCAAAAATAAAGGGTTAATCACACTTTAAAAAGTGCCGTTAACGCCAAGAAAATGCTAATTATTATTTTTTTTGTTGGACATGAAATTATTTGTATGCTAATAAATCTGAATAACATTTACAGCAAACAGTTAGCAGAGAAGGCGTTGAGGAGTAACTGGCTTTAGATAATTAAAGAACAGTTTGCACATACGTGTACAGTATGATTTTGTTCCAAAGAAGAGCCTGGTGCCACGAGCAATGTTTAGCACCTATTGTATTTTGTTCGTGGCGAATTCCTGACCATTCACCAGGTAACTGCCGTTGTGGATTATGATAAAGAAGTATTAAAATAAAACAACCTTTCTAGAGGTAAATATTCACAGAGAAAGATTCTTAAATGATAAAGTGCCAAAAAACACAACACTCTGAATAAGCGAGCCTCCAATATTCGGCATGGAAGTGTATAATCGGAGGGTTTAGAGGTGCTATGGGTTCCAAAAGCACACCTCAATCTAGATCAATACCAATAACTGGAAAGTGAATTATAGAGTGTGACGATTTTTTTATGGGCCATTCCTGTCTTTGCTGGGATGGAGAAACTTGGCACATGCAGGGTTCACAATTTTGTTTTCATTCCATTTTGTGCCTTCACATGATATCATCACTATAGGCCCTGTGTATATACGCAAAGTTAATGTCTCGAGAACTTGTGTTACATATCTTAACGTAGAGCGAAAAAATAATATAAATTTGTTTTTAAATAATTTTTGGAAATATGAAGTAAGCCTTGGTATAAATATACTAAATACTTCCGTTTTTCATACTTACTGACTTTAAAATCTTACTTGGCTATCAAATGTGATGAGTTCTTTTAAAGCTAAATGTCGAGGGCATGAAAAGAATTACTAATACGAGAAACAGTATTGAAAATTAGATTAAGGCTATAAAGTCAAACTATAAACAGTTACTTTTTGGATGAGGAATGAACTTTTCCAATTAATGAAGATGTCATCTAGCTGTTAGCTTCCAATGGAATTCTTAATCACATTTATAAGATGAGTAAAACCAAGAGTATTCTGAATACTTTGTATTTCAACTAAAAATAAGCTATGATAACTAGAGAATGGTAAATTTTGATAATTCTTCACAACTAACAGGAATTTTCTTTGCATTTTTCAAAAACTCTTAAAGTATAATAGTTACAAAAGTATGTAGAAAATTACAGAATTAAGTCTGCTTGATTCTTGTATTTTAACATTGTGTTGTAACGTTGTTTATTCGTTGGAGGGATATTTGAAATTATCTGATGAAAATTATTCAACGTAAACTATAACGAATGTGTATATTCCTTCCTTTAACATTTCTACAAACTTGAACACTTGTACACTGCCGTAAATTACCGTAAGCCTACGTTATAAATGACGTTAATTAATTTAAAACAAGTCCACTAGTTTGTACAAAATAACTAGATAAGTACGTTAAAACCCACATCCAAATACTTCACGAAAACTTACTCAACTCTCTAACTTCAAACAGCTCTACCTTGATTGTCTTTAACTCACTCTCTAACTGACCGCTCAATGTTTAACTCATTCTTGATATTTCTATGACTTGTTTGATCTTAATGTCATGTGTCCCATGGCTAATATCCGAATTAAGTCAATTATATTATAAATATCACTTATAACAATTGTTCTACAGAAAGTATAATTAAGTATTCTTGTATTTTAACAGAAATTAAAACTGCGGCTGTGTATTTTAACATTGTTATTTTCTGATAACACAACAACTTGAAAATGAAAAGACCCTAAAGGTACAACTATTCATCATATTAGTCGTTGGGCCTACAAAATATTTTGGGAAGTTTGAATTTGAAGTATATAGAAATTGGGCTGATATTAATAATTTCAACTTTTTTGTTGAAACTTTCTTAGTGTCAAACTTTTATTGAGGTAATAATGAATACTGTAATAATATGTTATAAATAAATTGTATGAAAGGTAGGATTTTTTGTCATTGATCATAGCATCCACCCCCACATTTGTTTAAGTTCATAACCAGGAGAGGTACCTCAGTTTGTTTTTAGAGGTAAAAGAAAATTTTCATTCCCACTCTTTCAAGTTTTAAGGTTACATTTCCTAAATAATTTTAAAAATTGGTCTCTCAATACAGCCTTCGTGGTTTCTGCAGAAGATCAGTATGATAAAAATATTTGTAATTTTCAGACCTGTAAACAGAGTTAAGTATGAATTTGCTCGATAAATTTGGATTCAAATAAATTCAAATAAAGCCAATTTGACATGGTTTGATATGATAAAAATTGCTAAGATACAACTTGTTAAAAATGGTGGTTAAAAGTGAAATTCAATTAAGGTTTAATTACGCTAAACAGAGTTTTATATGTTAACGTAAGTCACGATACAACTAGATGAATATAGTTTTACATGGTAATTTGAACAAAGGTAAAACAAGTGCAAATTCTTTTCATGAAACATTTATGCCCACAATTTGATCTGGACTCAAGACTTTCAAAAATTAATCAGTTCTAGATATGTGTATGTTGTACCTGTTGTACAAGTTTGGGTAAGATCCACCCATCCATTCAATGTTGAGATAACCAATATGCCCTGCTCTGCTTCACAGTGGGAGGAGATGATTAATATTCTTTGGTTTTATGAAATAAACTGCTCTAAAATACAACCATGCTTTAAGCATCACCATGCATGGTAAATATGTGTCAAAACAGAACCATTTAGGCATAATTTTATACAGTAAACTTGAGACAAGACAGAGTACATAAGTATATTTGTATATGGTAAAGTTGAGTATATGTATTTGTTGTGGGTTTGAAAGGAAAAGATGATTTAGGTATTATGTTCCAGTGCCTGTGGTAGCAGAATTTGTGTGTGTGTGTGTATGATCACTAAAATTGATTTTTGACGTTCATACTGGCAATATTTTTTTTGTGTGCAAATTGAGCACATTTATTTAAACTTAGTGAAATAAGTCATAGCTACAAAGTCGAAAGAAAGGAAAAACATTTACAGCTCTTTCCAAGAAACTGTAAACACAACACCTCTTGCATAGCTCACTTTGTTTCAGCTTCTTCCAGCAACTCTGATAGCAACTGAATAGTTTAAAGTACCAAAGTGAAAGTTCCCTCCTGCTTCAAGCCACAAGGCTGTATACAAGTACACATAATTTGATATTTGTTGAACATATATCCATCTTATAGAGAGGAAGTGAATCATAGTTTATTTCAATAACATTGGAATATTATCTTAAATCTATAGTCAAGCTTTATGCTAAAACAAACCTTAGGCACAATCAAAGGATGAAAGCCCAGAATATTTTAAGATAGTTTTTGTAAAATCACTAACAATTCTCCACAAATATCTAATTGCTACTTTTTAGTTTCATTTTTGTGTAATTATTTCCATCCTACATTATATATTTGAAAGTGGTGATTCCAAAAGAATAAGAAACTTGGAATATCATTTTTTGTATATTAGATTTTTTGGGAAAATGATTTTCTATTTTCTTTAATTTGGTGCTGACATACAACTAATGAAAACGTTAATAAGAGTTATCAATACTGTGAGATGAATAAAACAAATTAAAATCTCATCATGCAAGTATTCTGGTAATGACTTCTTTGAATTGGAATTTTATATAATAACAGGTTTAATTATTAAACAAACTTCCTTCTGAAACTAAGTACATGGTAGCATTTTCTAGTTTCAGTTTTGTTTTCTCAAAAATAGGTTTCGGTATTGGGAGAGACAAAACAACAATAGAATTAAAAAAAATTTTTTTAACAACTATCTCAAAAACAGAATGTATATATATATATATATTCTAAAACAAGAATCAGAAAACTCTTGCTCCTTCCATCAGGTTAAGTCACACATTGTCATACGTGAAAACAGACTGTTCGAAACAATAACGGAATACACGGACTTTTTTGACTAAAACCAATAACAAACATTATTAAAATAGAAGCAAAGAATGTTCTGAATTGGATTTAAACAAGGCAATTCTCATTGAACAAATTAGTATAAATATGCAACATCTGATATAAAAATTGAGCCGTATACTTCTCAACAGATACAAAATACCAAAAAAGTAGAACATGAAACAAAACCCATTTAGTTTGGTGAAACAAACGAAAGCCGTGTTACAGACATTTCATGTCATACCAGGATTATGCCTAAATCATTAATCATATTCACTCTCAAACAATTCCTTTATGCACAGTGGACATGAATGAATTACATCCATAATCACTTATATTTATAAACGTACCTCAAACAAAACAGTTTACCTTCATTACAGAAAAAAATAAAAGCATTTTCTTTCAAAACGTTTCATGCAATATTATCAGCTTATTTTACACAAGAGTGTTTAAAGTTTATATACAGATCAAGACTCTGTATAACTAACTGACAGTGCAAAGACCTATACACTACATACATCATACAGCCAGGTATAATACTTAATACCTATACTGTCACATTTAATTCTAAATGGTTGGACAGAATTTTATTTCTCATTCACTACAATTCTAAAATGAAAAAAAAAGCATTTAATAACTGACATAGAAGTATAGATGGTTCCAGACTCAATGAATCACTCAGTTTTCTATCACAAACAGATGCTGACAATAGAGCAGTAAACAGACAACCAGGTTTGTCTTAATCTTTGTTACTAGTTATTACTACCAACGTCATACACCTTTCTTTGGTAAACCACGAGCATAATAAGCCTTAACCATATTTTATTTCTTCATCCGTTATGATCACTGATTTATTAGCCACCAAGAAAGTTTATCAAACTAGATGCATTTTCTGTAAAATGAGAAATTTTGAATATATTCCCTTTCCACTTATTAGCCCTTTAAATCCGACATAATAAATGGAATAATTTTAAATATGAAGAAGAGTACAAATATTTATGTGTATAATGTAACATATTTGTGCCTATAAATTTGAAAAGAAATTTAATTTAGTTGAACAGCAACAATATAGCTGTCTTCTACAACCCTAAATAAATTTATATGTTATTATTTTTTAAGAAAATGATTCAAGCCATATACCAATTTAATTTTCAACACTAATACTTCAATTTCATATATTAAGTACTCTAATGGAAGGTTAAAGTACTACTAGTATTTTGGGAGGGCTTTGAAATTAGAAGTGTTTCTCTAGTGAATAACTACTATGTAGGATGAAGGCTTGGTCATATAGACACGAAAGTTTACATACAGATAATAACATTATAAGGTTATTTATCACAACAACATACAAAAATGAGTATTATCTGTCACCGTTAAGACTTTTGATGATGAGATAGTCTCTAGGACTATCTGTTTCTGTGATTACTTAACATCATGTTCTTCTAAAAAGCTACTGAATGCAACAAGATTAGTAAAAGTATCAGGCATAGTAAAATTTCATTAAGTTAAAACTACCTCAAAGTTTCCATCCGCTATATTTTACGCTTTGTTCGATAAAACAGCTACACGATTCATTTCCAGCCTAACAGAAATACATTCTGTTTTTCATAAGAGCACTTGATCATTATTTGTCTGCCATCAAACTTTGATAAAACGTGCTTACTAAGTTCAAGTACAGTCAATCCTTGGAGATGATCAGTTAGAAAAAAAGGATAACATACAAAAGCAATTAGCAAATGTTCACATGGAAGTGAATTAGATAGTAGAACTATTATTCTTAAATTACAGGCAGAACATTCCCAGAAGTCAGTCTCCGAGTTAAGATCTAGGTCAATAATTTTTTTAACATTCTGGAGTTCTTACCTGTTACATAGAGAATTATAATCATTGCTGATAACTATCTGGGCATTACAAATAATCAAAATAATTGTTATTTTGGTTGATAGCACTCAAAATCAGAAGCATATAAATATGGTAGAAAGTCTCACTGTGCATAATTGCAGAAAACAGGAGTTCAGAAATAATGGCTTTCCATGAAAAGCATCTATACCTAAATTTGGCTACCTCTGATATCGTGTCAGGGAAGGGCTTTAATTAGGACTTTACCTGGGCTACCATGTCAGCCACTACATGAAGAATCATTTTGGTTTATCACAGTCAATTTCAACAATAATTCCACCAACTCTACAGTCTTCTCGTGTCAGGCAAAACAAACTTCCCTGAGTAAAGCAGCATGTCGCAATAACAACACTCTTCAAAAAAATAAGTAAAACATTATTGAAAAGTACAAAATAAGTACATCTGTACTTGCTTAACAGTATGAAAGACTTGAGAATTGACAACGTACTAAACAGAAAATTGAAGTATTAATCTTTGTGCTGAATTTAAATACTGTACATAGAGAATGTATTTTATGAGTCATATGCCTATAGCAAAGAAAACTATGGGACAAAACTGCAAAACTAAGTTACATATATTAAAATTGATTTTTTTTAAACTGTAGATACACCATTTCTTGAGCTTTCTCTTACATATCAGCACATATTTAGCGATATTTACATACAAGTACTTCAAACTCCTTTGAATTCCTTTTTCAGAAATCCTGTTAGTATACACGATCTTTCTGATCCTTTTAAACCTATTTAATTAACTACTTATTCTTTTCAACTTTGAATGTCAAAGTCTGTTTACTGCTAATTCCTTGTTAAAAGAAAAGAATTCCTTCGAAATAAGAAAGACTATGGATAGTCTTTGTTTATATGCCCATGTCTGATATTACACAAACTGATAGGAGGTTATGTCTTCAAGAAGATAATGTGCCTTAGAATAAACTTCCTTTCTCTAAACAAGTTACCGTAGAAAAATAAATACAACTGCAAATAAACTATAAACAATTATTTACACATCAGAGGACTTGGAGTCTCGACCTAGATAGTAGCCGAGCGATCTTTCATCATCAGAAGCGCAGGTCTTCTGTTTCCTTAGTTGATGAAGAGGACAAGCTGCTCATTTTGTCTTTAGTATCTTCCTGTCTGCCAATTCGAAGATCCACTGGCATTGTAACATACTTAGTGGGCTTACCTTTTCTATGCAGGTACTGAAAACGAATAAGAAAAATTGGTAAAATTACTAATATTCAAACAGATTTTTTTTTTCATTAAAAATTTTTTTTTATGTGGTCAGTTTGGTTTGTTTTGGATGCTTTTAAAAGCTACACAAAGACTATATCTTCACTAGCCATCACTAATTTTGAACTGATAGATTAGAGGGAAAGCAATTTGTCAACAACAACCACTACCAACTCTGGGCCTACTGGAATCTGATCATCATTCTTGTAACTTGCCCATTACCCCAAAGAGCAGAGCACAATTTGTTTTTCGTTTTTTTTTGTGGCAATGGGAGACAAAATATGGACTCTCAGATCCACAGTCCATGTAACCATCTAGTTAGAACAACCACATGGACATCATTAGTATATATCTAGGAGCTGAGGTAATACAGAAACATTTTTCTTTTGCAGTAACCTCCTCAACATTGCCGATCAACCTTAATTTTCTTAAAATTGGAAAAGAAAATTGTTAATTGTTATGCTAACTTGCAGTATTACTCCCTGTACATTGCAAGTATACTAACGTGAACTTCACAGAAGCTGCTAATTTTCCCACTAAAACTACCGTTGACAAACCAGTCAAATTTTATCTGGTAGAATGGTCTGCCACTTTAGACCATTACACATACATAGACGTTCTATATCATCATCCCTCAATTCACTGTGAGATTCATGAGGTTTTCTGTCAATGTAGCACAGATGTTTCAACCATCATGCTATTAATACTTCTTCTTTAAATGTTCACAGAGATTAAACGGAACTTTAATCTTCTCCTTCTCGGTGCCCTCATCCATAGTTCTTAACTGTCAGATATCTTTAAGCAAAACTTGTGTGTTTAGTTTCTTATCTGACAAATTTCTGGAGATGCTTCTCACTTTGTTCTTCTTCAGGCCGAAAGATTGATCACATTTTACAGGCAATTTTTATCTGAAAAACTGTATTTAATTTTGATGCCTTACAGAATAGATACATTACTAGTCAAGGAAAAATATTCATTGTTAATATGAATTTAGGATAATCTAGGATCAGGCTTTTAGTTCCTCATTACCATTATTCTCAAGACTAGCAAAGTCAATGTAGACCCACCTTCGGCCAGCTATTTTCTGTTGCACCAAATTACAAGTTAGGGAATGTTTAAGTGAGTGGGAAGGGGGCGATTGAAAAGATTTAATTAAATACTGTTCCTTAAAAACATTGGAACGGAGTTTCTGTGCAATACTTCAGCTTTCATTCTTGATTTGGTCATAACTGAAACCTAAAGTCATTTCACTCACACACACTTTTGTGTCTTTTCAAGATGTAAATTTCAAGATTTGTTTAAGTAGTAGACAAGCACACTACATAATCAGAATAATGAAGACTAGAAATATGAAATCAAGTATCAAATTTTAATCTCTCAGGACTACTTTTGACACTTGGGCTTCATTTATGTAGGTCAGGGAAAGATTTTCTAAGAATTCTGTAACAATTAAACATTTGGAAATATTTCTTTCACCATGCATAAAGCGTTAAGTTTTAACGGGCTTTGAAACTCGTGCACTTCTTTAAGGAGTAAGTTTTACTACATTTTCTATCTAGATTTTCCATCAAGTTTACAAAAATTTAGATTGCTGCTGTTAAACCATCTGTATTTCAGTTATCTAAGTCACTTCATTTTCATTTTTTTTCTCTACAAGTCAACACTGCTTTATCAAAAATTACTGAGCTAAACTACAAAGGATAACGTAACATTTCCAATTTCTATTTACTTTGTAACTATTCTGATTCTGTTGAAGGTTACCATTAATTGTGGATTTGAATTCTCAGTTTTAAACACTGTTCTATTGTTTCAAATCTTGCACAAAGCTACTTGAGGGCTATCTGCACTAGTTGTCCCTAATTTAGCAGTAAAAAACTAGAGGGAAGGCAGCTAGTCATCACCACCCACTGCTAACTCTGGGGCTACTCTTTTACCAATGAACAGTGGGATTGACTGTCACATTATAAATCCTCCACAACTGAAAAGGCAAACATGTTTGGTGGGATGGGGATTCGAACCCATGACCCTCAGATTGTGAGTCAAGCACTCTAACCACCTGGCCATGCTGGGCTACTTCTATTGTTTTAACTGTGAAGCTTAAAACTTAATAAACTCTCAAGTTTTAATTTCATCCCAATTATTTCCATAATATTCTTAAAACTATCTATTCAACTTTTCTATTGAACATTGTTTCATGCACTTGTATCAGTCCTACTTGCCTGGTTTATTGTAGAGTTGCCCCTTCTCTGGGGTTATACAAGTTATAGTTTAAATAAAAGATGTTAGTTTCCCGTGTCCAGCAAGAAAGCCATTCTGCATGTCAGCAAAAAACATTTATGATCAAGATGAAAAACAGGCCTACCTGGCTATGGTTGGAGGGCTGTGATTGGCTGCGATTTGTGTCACGTGATTTATCACCGACAGAAGTGGGAGGCACTGTTGTCGGCCGAGGCCCTTCAAATGGATCATCTGTTGAACTTACTTCTGGAGTTGGCCACAGGATTTCTTCCAAAACAGATTCTTCCAGTGATCTGTTTGAAGTTAAAATTGCTCGTTTTTAAAATGAGGTTGTATTTATGTTAACCCTTGCTGACACCATAGTATACCTCATGTGATACATTTGTTGTTTTTTTACATCCAGATGTTGCATATTTAACTAGTCTAGAGTAATAAAATATTGTTGAACTTATCAAGGACACTACTCACCTATTAGTGTCAAGACTATTACAACAGTGTTTAGGTTAAATAGTACACTACTCACCTACTAGTGTCAAGGCTATTACAACAGTGTTTAGTGTCAATCGTACACTACTCACCTACTAGTGTCAAGGCTATTACAACAGTGTTTAGTGTAAATAGTACACTACTCACCTACTAGTGTCAAGGCTATTACAACAGTGTTTAGTGTAAATAGTACACTACTCACCTACTAGTGTAAAGGCTATTACAACAGTGTTTAGGTTAAATAGAACACTACTCACCTACTAGTGTCTAGACTGTGGGATGGAAGTTTCATCTTGAATTCCTCAGTAGAAGTGGGGGTATTTTGAAGACTTAGTGCCCTTCTAAAGGGTCGACTCCTACCCTTTAAACCAGGATGACGACTTTGAAGAGAAGCTGGTCGTTGGGGGGCCATAAACCCCTCAATAACTGGATATTTAGAATGAGAGCTCTCTGGTAACAGTAAAGTGGAAGGACTAGCACCAGCATGAACAATTTGGGAGAGTATACTCATAATGGTTTGAAGGTCTCTGGTTAGACGACAATCGATGTTGTGGACTTGTCTGTATAGGAATATCAATCAAAGCGTGGTGTGAAATAGGCTTTGAATCTTTTAATCGAACATAATCTTATACTTTCTTCCCCTAACACTATCCAGAAGGTAACTTTTACAAGAATATCTAACAAATGTGGTCTTCAGACACTGTAATACAGCTGAAGAAGTTAGTATGTTCAGAATTCAGGGGGGTAATGTTAAAAAATTATCATGTTAAATTAAAAGCAAAATATTAATATATATTTTCATAAACTAATTCATTTAAGTATCTGTACATCATATGAGATACCACTACCATCTAAAACTGCCTCACTGCCATGTTTAATGACAAGAATGGTGAAATGAAACAAAGCTGCACAGAGATAGTGGTACAACCAAAAAATTGGAAAACACTATAAATGCCTTGGTGGACATCAGGGTCATCTTCAGAACCGAAAACCTAAATGTGGAAAAAATCCAGTCATATATGGGAAGCATGTGTTTACAACTAGAGCAAATAATTGGAATGGAATGAGGTTCGACATGAACAAAGGCCTACAGTCAGGTGGGTGTTTTTAAAATCTTGTATGGACACACATTTTTACTATTTTAACATCTCCATCAGGTCAGAGTAACCTACTTTACAATGCTTCACTATTTAATATAACCAGCAAATTAAGGTTAAACAACACATCTAAGTTTCATTATCTAACTTATCAGTATTTTCAGAAAGCTGCACTGACAGGAGCTTGAATCCAAGACTCTCGATCAGCTAATATTAATGCTCTGATCATACTCCCAAAAGTTTAGGGTTAACCAACATAATTGACATCGCTTTTTTTTTAATACTGAAAAGAGATGAAAGTCCATTAATAATTTACCCACACTTTATTCCTTTCACATTAAAAACTTCATGCAGACTGAACTACCATACTTGTTTTATTTTGCTAACAATTCAAGATTAATTAAATACATCTACTTGTTTCTCAATTCATTCTTTCATTTAAATGTGTGAAGGTTTCACATAACATGTGGTCTAGAAAACTGTTAAGTTGATCTAGCTTCAAGTTACCTTTGTTCCTTTGGTATTCTCGAAGCAGGTAATACCTGTTACTGCCCATGGAAAACATTGTTTAATATGATGTTTGTAAGAATGTTGCCAGCAGTGTCCTTTAGTGGTTACTCATGTGATATCTAGAGATTATGGTGAAAACTATGCCGTAATGGGAATGGTCAATCAAATGGTAGCACATGCCACTTTGGGTAAATGTGAAATTTCAGTGAAACTAAATACCTTGGATTTGGCACTCTGATCTAGAACATTGAAGATAGTTTAGTATAGCATGGTCATCAGTAGTCAGTCCAGCAAGTCAGTGAAAGCAACAGTCCAATATAAGTGAACTGCAAGTGCATGCAAATGTTTTTACTTAGTGTATAGATAAAGATTGTTCATTTTGTGTATCACTTAGTGTCCAGTCTTGTTATTTCCTTGTACATTCACTCAATTGGTATCTTGAGCAAATATTTTGCAATTTAGTGGATTCTGAGAGCTCAAAAATATCCATGGTATCTGAATATACAAACTATCTACTGATAGGGAAGGAAAACTTTGGCACCATGATTGCAGGATATCATTATTATAGAGTTTGCTATATCTGCTGAAGTGTTTACTACCCTTTACATGAACGCTTGTGTTATTAGCTTTTAAACGGTTTGGGGAAATGGCATTTTACACAAGTTAAACGATTTATGAAGGGAGAGTCGGTCACTGAGGAAAGATGGTAGTCCAAGAGAGCTGGTGAGTCTTGGAGAAATCCTCTCCTGGATGTGGAATTTCACCAATGATGTGAAGGTCATAACTTCTTCTTCATTGGTGTCAGAAATCCTCTCCTGGATGTGGAATTTCACCAATGATGTGAAGGTCATAACTTCTTCTTCATTGGTGTCACACATTTCGGAAGAATAACTACCAGAGTGCACCCAGAATGGCTAATCAAGTTTGACCCAGAGGACTGATCTTAGTGCAAGGGAAGCACAAAATGAGGACTGTTTTTGTGTTTTAGCATCTGGTGAGTTGGAGACCGGATGGGATGGTCTGTAAAGGATTCCCAGACTTATGATAAACAGAGTGTCTCAACTCCAGCTCTGGTTGAAACCATCTAGAGGTGCCATTGACAAGTTCTTTCTGCCAACTGGAGCCATTTTGCCAGCAGGTGAGATGGCAAGCACTGAATAATGATGTAAATGGAACATGGGGCAGTGGTAAGCCTTCCCAAAAAAGGAGGTATACTGCCAATATAGAAATGACCCATGGAGGAGCTGCCTTTTGGTTCTGCCACCTTAGATCAGGGGCCTACTGATTGTCAGAGAACCCCTACCACACTGTAGATGTCTCACTATGATGTTGACTGAGAGTACATGGAAGAAAGACTTATAATGGCTTCACAGGTCCATGTGAGTAAAATCTAAGCAGATTTCTCCTCCAACGTCAAAGGCTACAGCCAAAAATGTCAGGACCACTTCCTTAATCATTTCAGACTGATCAGGGACAGACAGTTCATCTGAAGTTTGGACAATTTGAATCAGGTTACTGCAAGATTAATGGGAGCGAAGGGTCTATTATTTTTATTTATAAATGCAAAAGAATGTTTCAATTTCGACATTGAAATATTCTACAGGTAATGAATTTTCATGGAAGGATAGGAGTAACAGAGAGACTCACACTATATCTGAGAGAAAACATGGTTTTACCCATTCGAAATATTTGAATAAATGAAATTATCAGTAGTATATGAAATTCATAAAGAGTAGCTTAAATGTCATAACAAATATAAACTTGATGTACCTAGTTTTTATTTGATCATAATAGAATACTTTTAATCATACTGATTGAAATATTTAGAAAAGCACAGAGTTTTCTGAATATTTTCTTAACCTCATTTCACCACAAGAAGTAGCTTAAGATGCATGAAAATGCAGGCTGTAAGCATACTAGGGGAAGGTTGAAAGTAGCATCCAAGTGGTGAAACTTTACAATTCACAGCATTGCTAGTACTAAACGTGTAACTAGAAGAAGATCCCTATGAAAAGACAATGGAAATATTGATGAGGGTCGACAATTAAAAGTGAAAGATAGTTTCACTTACGGATAGTATATGTATATAGTGAGAATGCTGTCATGGCAATGGCAATAAAGGACAGCATGACTAAATAAGTATTGGTCAAGCAGAGACCCAGTTGAAGTCTATGGACCAAGCAAATCATGAACATTATAGATACACGTCGTGTGTAAAGATGATTATCATATGAGCACATGTGAACCATATAAAAGTTTTGCTTGACTAAGGTAAGTTGCTTATTACTCAGTCTATACTAGCAATTTTGAGAAGAGGGTAATGGTCATAAACAGGTGGTTATACGTTTCATTCAACCTATACCTGCCTAGCCTTTGGACTGACCAAAATTCACCAAACTTACATTTTCAATCTGGACTTCTGCTATGAGAGACAGAATTCTGGATGCTTCTGGCAATCATGTTTCTACTATAGTGGTTTGTGTTTCCTAACTTGCATGCCAAAATCTCCACTACACTACCATTGAAGTAAATGACATGGAGGAATACCTTCAAGTACCAATAAATATTTTAATGATCTTCATAGCCTGATTGCAGCTAACATTAAGCCAGTAGAAGAAGGTATTCTGCTGGAAGGATCATCAATGTGGAGAATTAATGTGATGGAAGATGGACTCATAGAACAAAGGTGACTCCAGTTTTGGCAACTTCAATGTAGGAGCCTGATAGGCCACAGGAATTGTCTTGCACTGATACAAAAGTTATTTTGGGGATTGTTTACCAAGCTCAACTTGTAAATACTAGGGAGTTTCTCAGAGTTGGCTACTGGGGTGGGCAACATGTACCCCCCATACAGAGTATCCATTCCAATGGGTGCCAAAATCAATTAGCAGTTCTTGTCAATTTTACAGGGGCAGAGGTGCTGAATACAAAGTTTGCACAGGCTACAATTTTGCCTAAGGCCTACACTGGAGTTTCTAGTAATCAAGAAAGTGTTACAAGATCAGACATTTAAGAAAGGAAAGCTGTAGATGGTAAGACAACTGAATGAGAAATGATTTATATATTGAAATAGTGAAAGGAAAGATGGCACATACCTCAATTTCATTCCTCAAATTATGTATATTTTGTACATTATTAACTTACACGTAACTTTTGTGTCTATATTTCATCATGTTCTTTTAATATATGATGTTCTGTATTTTCTTTAAAGGGATTTTTTAGTGTTTTTAGTTTTTGCTAAAAGATTATTTTGATGTGTTTTAAAAGGTTTCTTTTTCTTAAAGATGTGATAAATCATTTACTTTTAATATGTAATATCAATTCCGTGTGTAAAGGGTTCCCTTTATATTTTGATTTTTTTATATTATCCCATGTTAATCTATGTTTAGGGTTTATATTTTGTGTATTATAAATGTTGAAGGTTTCCATTTTATATATTATGCACCATGATTTTAATGTAAAGGACTTTTAATCCTCTATAATATGCTTGATTCATGTCTTTAGTTTCATTAAAAAGTATTGTGTGTGATATTATAGAATATTTGGATTTGGTCACTTCACTGTTATAGGTAGTATTTGACTATCTGTGTTGAAGAATTAGCCTTTTTTGATATATTTAACATTTTTATTTGTTAAAGAGTTTTTGTCTTATATTTCATTTATTGTTTAAAGATAGTTTTTCATTGCATTTTTCATCATTGTTAAAGGGGTGTGCCATCTGCATAACATGAAGCCAGAAAGAGTTAACACAATTTTTGGCCAATGCTAATTCAAAATTTATTGGATATATAATTAAAGTTAATTGTTGGCTTGGGACAAGCCTGAGGCAGAGAAGACAGGAAAATGTGGTATTTGAATTAATATACGATGTGTTACTATCTTCTTGTAGTCTTAAAATATTTATTATGAATTAATTCTTTGTTCTGAATATGTGCAGGTTTCATATAACATGTAGTCAAGAAAACTGTTAGCTGATCTTGTTTCAAGTTACTTTTGTTCTTCTCAAAGTAGGTAATACCTATTACTACCCATAGAGATCTTGCATGATGTTGTGTAAGAATGTTGACAACAGTAATCTTCAATGGTTATTCAGATAAAGGTTATAGCCCCACCTATGTTGTAATGTTAATAAGATTTGGTACTATTACATAATCAATATCTTGAGTGAATCTTCTGCTATTTAGTAGACCTTTCTAATAACTTCAACAAATATTCAGCATCAACAGTTTAAGATTATTCAACAAACTTAGGCTTCACTTAAGTCACAAACAGTTCAGTTTCAGCCAAGAAAGATATAGGAAAATTTTATATTACAAACAGCTCAAAGTAACCTAATTACCCAGGCTTTACTCATTTAATGTTACCAACAGTTCAGGGTTAACCTACATACATACTTAAGCTTAACTATATTCATATTACCAACAATTAACAGTAGCCTAATTACCAAGTTGAAGGTAAACCTACATACATACTTAGGCTTCACTTACCCTATAACATCACTTTCATAATAATAATTCAACTATAATGAAATCAAACCTATTAACTGTTATGCCAACAATGAAAAATAGTTTGAACAATAACTGCCTTATATTCAAGTATATCTAACCTGCTAAGTCCATCTATTCTAGCCTTCACTCTCTCCAGGTCTCCATGACCCGGAGGGAGGTACTGGGAGGAAGGGAATGTTGCCTCTTCTCCTGGGGAGTGTTGGCTGCCAGGAGTTGATGAGGACATAGGGATAGTCATACTAGAGCTGGATTTAGGCATACTGCTGGCTGGAGTTTCATGTTGGGTGCTAGATGAACCAGAGGCTAGTCTTCCTGGTCCTGACCTAGACCGAGGGTTATTAGCCTGTGCTGGACCTTGGCTACTACCTCTAGAAGCAGGGTAGGGAAAGCGATCTAGTGGAGCAGAAGATCTTAATGTTGTTGAGGTTGGGCCAGACATTGGTGGGACAGCGTGAGAGACTGTAAACATTACCACATTTAATTCCTTATTATAATCAAAACATGTAAAGTGCATTGATAAAAATATTACAGTGAGATATCGGAATAAAATTTGATGAGACAACCTAAAATGTTATTTCGATAACACATAACACATCAGGGCTGTAGGAGGCAGTCAGGCCAGTCAGGCCTGACAACTTTTTCATGGCATGCATACAGTATACCTACAACTTGTGTACTAAAACTTGCTTCTTTTAATTCAATATGTTACGTTGTGTGTATGCAGTATTTTTAAAATGGCTCAAGCTTTAATCTTATTGCTTTAAATTGTCAAAACTTTTCTGGGTGGCCATGCCCCAGACCACACTACTTTGCATGCTGATAGTGTGATTTGCACACATCTTGTCTCACATTGTTTAGCTGTGGCAATGACCTGACCACTCCAAAATTGCTTCCTACAGCAAGGCACACCTACCTTTATTATTTCCATATATATATTCATCTTCTTCTTCTCTCTCTGTTTCAGTGTCATTTAAAACAAACTTTCCACATGTTCTTCAGTAAAAACCTATTGTGCATCATCATTACAGTTTGTATAAAAAAGTGCACAATAAAATTTGCACTTGAAATTAGCAAAGTTTAAGTCTTTCACCTACATAAGCACTGTTGCAATTAAAGAAAACCACTAGATAAGAGAAGAAAAAAATTGAGCAAGCGAGTTGCAACAACTACTATATGTGTTTCTACTCTTATGTCTTATTTATGGTCAAAGATCTGTGGGTGCAAAATATTTTTTATCACGATGATGTGACTATTTTTTGAGCAATTGCAAAATCTTAACTACTGCCAAAAGAAATGAGGCATCACTGAATCAGTTAATAAACCTCACTGAAAAGTACTTGGTAAATGATTATTCATTCTCACTTGGTTCTGCAGCCTCGAGAAGTGGAGCCTTCTCACGATCTTTTCTCTCAAATGATTCTCTTCGAATTGAAGAATGTAAAAAACGTGATCCTCTTTTTCCATTTCCATTGTCTCCTTCCACCTTAGTTATAGGACTTGGAGAAGGTACTGGCAGGTCTGAAGTTCCCTTTTTTTTTAAAACTAATGTGCTGTTCATTACACCGGTCAATGCACCTTTTGTAGAATAAAACATGTAATGAATAACAGAATAAAAAAATATACCATTAATTAAGAATGTTTTTTTTTTTTATTTAGCAATATTCCAGATATATAAAATACTTATTTTTGGCAGCATTTACCAGTATCACTTTGTATTAGAAAACACTTAGCATAACAATTACACCTTATTGGAGTAACTAAATGATCTTTTTGCTTGGACTTACTAACGGCATCTTCCAGAAATGTTTACTTACCACCAGCTTTGAATCAACTATGCCTGTATCTCATGACCACAGTATACATTACATGGAAATAAAATGTTGTATTATACACACCGTTTTCACTTAGAATTACAAATCAAAGCAACACATACCTTTGAAGCCCATACACAACAGTAACATTATCTGTCCAACATGGTTACCATAATAAACAGTTATTCTTACAGCTGGAGATCGTTTGTTTTCGTAAATGGCTCAAGTATGCTAATTAGACGAGTCAGTGACTGTCTACATTTATGATTCATTACAAGATTCTTAAAATGTTTATTTTCTTCATTTATTTTCAAAAATTCTCTCACTAATATATTAAACAGGTGGTTCATCATTTCCTAAAATGAGTACCTGTTATAAATTACTTACCAATTTATTTCTTGTCCCGTTTTTTCACTACTATTATTTAGATCATTTTCTTCCTCAGCTCTGATGCCTGCTGTTTTACCCAATGCTGTAGTAGACCTACTCAGAAAAGTAAAGTTCACTTACCTAGTCCTTCCTCGGAGGTTGTTTGTCTTAAGTCGGCTACACTCCATTTTAGATGATTGAATAAATCTGTTGACAGTGAATCAAACAGTTAGAAATACTTTTCTTCCTAAGTATCATTTTTAACCAAAATACAATATTATTTTTTGGGCAATTAATTATACCGATTTTTTCCATGTATACACTTTATGCATGTAAATTAAAACTGTTATTTACCACAATTGAATACTGGAAGATAATTAATGTCACAAAAACTGAATGAATACCCTAAATGTTGGATCTGCCTTCTTTTGATTTGCAACCATAGTCTGGAAAGTGAGTAGAGAAAGAATAAAGACAGGAAATGGAATCCAGCATTCTCTTGTTCTACCATTCTGGTAATAGTCTAGTACCTTTAGAAAGATTGTTATCTCAAACTGCTTTGATAAACAACATAGCTATTGAGAAGGAAGCATTAATTACACTAATAATGGACTGTAGTAAGTGTCTGAAAGGAAAATCCCAAAACATTACCTAAAGAAATGTAAGCCTCTTCTCTTCCGGGTGTATCTTATTGGACATTCATTGGAGGAGTGCCAATGTATATATAAAAAATAAGGAAGGAGTACAGGAATGAACTACTCCAAGAAGCATACATTCCTGCAGTCAGAGGTTTTGTAGATGTATATTTGGGGCATATTGACATGTTTCTGATTAGGCCCCATCCTTTGTTAAAAAAATCACACAAATTTTGTAAATAAGCATTCCTCACTCTCGAACAAAACCTATTCAACATATGAATATCCACAGAGAGTGGATATTATTAGTGTTAGTGGATCTGTAATTAAAATTATGTTAATTTATCACAGTTACTAATGAATGAAAAGAAAATGTGCTTCATTACTCTACTAAAGGGGGTGAAGTTGCTGAAACATAGTAAGCCACTTCCAAAACTACCCATGTGGCCACTTTTATTCCATTAGCTGATCATGTAACATTCAGATGACCTTTTGGAATTCTGAAAGCCACATAATATGATGGTTATAAAAACTTCAAGTGTATGGCTTTGTCACAGTGCACCAGTCTGATCTGAACAATGTAAATAATAATAATGCATTTTCTATGTTGTACAGAAGCTAATAGATCATATATACAACGGTAGCCATTTTTCATTCATGGCAGCAACAGATTGAGCATGCTGCAAAGTTTAAAAGTTGGAATCACTCATTCTCTGTTGGAAGACACGGCCTCACAAACTGTTACATCCACAGTAACAACATGTTTCCAACATATCTGGGTGTACAAGACGTATCGGGGCACTTCAAATTAAACAAAATCCCTTAATTAACTTTGAAAGGTTATTATAACCCTGCACCTTAGAGGACTGAGCCATAAATTTATAATCTTATTTTTACTTGTGACATTTACAGAGATGGAAATCAATTCATCAGTGTTTCAGAAGTTGTGTCTTTCTTCCCTAGAGAGAGTTGTTTCTATTATGATTTACAAACTATATATGTTTATTGCCAGAACAAGACTAGTGATTTCTACCTCTTTGTTTTGTACTTCATATTTCAATGTGAGAAACTACCACTTTACAGTTTCTTAAACTCACATATTTGTTGTCTGGTGGTTTTATAAGTTTATAAGTAATATCTTGCATAATTTATAAAATTAGAACAGTAATACTGTTCTTACTGTCATTTTAAGCATTTTTGACAATTTCATGTTACTGAACTATTTTAGTTTTTCTAAAAGTATTTATCAAGAAGTATTTCCAGAATATTTACCTAAAATTAATTGCACACCAACATGTACAATTATCTGGTTTCTTTCTTTCAGTCCATTTTCACTAATTTTCTTCTAAATTCTCCATCAACATGAAGACACTCACAACAGACTAGTTGTTATTAGTTATTTATTAAACACAAAGCTACACAAAGGGCTATCTGTGCTCTGCCCACCACGGGTATCGAAACCCGATTTCTAGCGGTAGAAGTCCGCAGACATACCGCTGTACCACTTGGGGGCACTCACAACAGAATATCCAAAACTATATTTCATTACATAAATTTACCTCATTTTAAAAGTAATGTGAAAATGAGTAACATAACCTCATACAATTTTAAAGGAACAAAAAGGAGCTTATTCGCCCACCAAGGATGTCCCTTCCAAGTCTCAACTATAACCACCCTTTACTACTCATACATTCATCCAATCTTTTCTTGAACTCAGTTAAATTTTCTGCCTCCACCACCTTTGAATGCAGCTCATTCCAAAAGCCAACCACCCTGTTTGAAAAGTAATACTGTCTAAACTGCAGATGACTCCTACGCTGCCAAACTTTGAATTTATGACCCCTTTTCCTATTGTTTTCACTGCTAAACACAAAACAGTTTGGTGAATCTATATTATCAATACCCTTAATAATCTTAAACAATTCAATCAAATCCCCTCTGACTCTTCTCCTCCCCAAAGAAAACAAGTTTAGAGATTTTAATCTCTCCCCATAGGACAATCCCACCATCCCAGGTATCATTGTAGTGGTTCTTCTCTGAGCCTTCTCTAACTATTCAATGACCTTCTTGAGAAGGAGAGCCCAAAACTGTACACAGTACTCTAAACGAGGCCTTACAAGTGATCTATACAGTGAAACAATAATATCCCACATATACAATACTAGCAAAATGTCTGAAAAATTATACATAAGGAAATATTATAATACTAGCTTATAAACAAGGTTACTAGATGAAACATACGAGTAGTTATATATTCATTGTTGTTGTATTTTAGTGGAATATTTCAAGTTGAAAGTGAAAAATACTTTCTAAGACTAGATACGAACATGTGGTGATTTATCTTGTGATTACTGAGGTACAGATTGCATTATTTTGCTAACAGTCTCTATAATGTTTTTGCATGTTAGACTGATGGTCAAAGTCAACACTTTGAGTCAGTCTATTGAGAACAACAGCATTTATGAATCAGTCAATTATGATAGTGAATCTTTCATGTTTTTTGATAAGTATTACTATTTTTAAGTGTAACATTATATTCCCAAGACATAAGGATTTATCCCCATAAGAAAGAAGGGTATACAAACAGAGCTGTTAAACGTTTCTAAACTTATCACAGACATTCCCCAAACTATGTGTGATACATTTTAGTATAAATCTTAAGAGTAGTTTTTAACTATCTAGTATTACCTAAATGTAGAGCTGTAGCTAGGTTAGAGCAGGAGGGGCAGTTGCCTAGGGTGCAGCTAGAAGGGGATTCAGTCCGAGCACTAGAAAGGGGATTCAGTCCGAGCACTAGAAGGGGGGATTCAGTTCGAGCACTAAGCCTGTTATTCAATAATTTATGCAGAACTGTACAGTCTTGAAGCTTGCCCAGGGCACAAAAATGACTGGCTATGGCTCTACCTAAATGAATACTCTTATCTTACGTGATAAATATACCACTGCTATAATATATTCACAGTTAGCTGTTTTCAAATCTAAAGATTTCTTGATAGATATTATTTAAATTTTTGTTTTGTTTTGAAACAAGATTTAAAAAGGTAAAATCTTATCAACAGCAAACCATGCATGATTATGACTTAAAGAAAGGAAAATTTTAAAACCATAAAATAAAATGGAGAAGAGGTGTACCAGGGAAAATGTCGGCTATGAAATACGACACAAATTTAGTTAAAAGGGTGTCTTACTTGCTAATGACTGAACAGCTCCACGTTTCTCAATCTTTTTTCCAAAATCCAAATTAGCTGGTGTCACATCCTGCCCTGCTTTGTCTGGTGAAAGTTCCAAGATGCCTGGCCCACTTTTATCCCATTCCTTCTCTTCTTCATCATCGCTGAATCCTATTACACCTTCTGAAGGTAACTGTCCATGGGGCTTGGTTCTTCGACGTGGTCGAGGAAACTGATAAGCTAACATTCTAGGATCTTCAACTATCAATAAAATTTCCTGTATCAGTAAATAATACTTGAGAATTAAGTGTTTGATCAAGCTAAAAAAAACATGTATAAGGCTGCTGTATCTTACTTCAGTCACTTGGATGTTTGAAAACAGATAATAAATGGTTATTACTAGTCTAAAACTTGGTTTAAACACTTCTACCACATTTTCATTTAAACACAAAAGTTGTGACAGGAAAATGAAGGAAGTAATCATGGATTTCAAGCCAGCCAACTCTGGTACTGAGAAGTATGATACGAGTTGTTTTATTTTTCAGCCTATGCCAACACATATTTCATATTACAAATTAAATTCATTATTGGTTATTATCAATATTATGAAACTTTGTACAAAGCTATTGAAACTGTTACAACTGCTCCAGAATGGTTTTTAGTTTAAGCTAAAGATCAAGTGTAAACAGCAATAATTAAGGACACAAGATAACTTCTTTAAAATACCTTCCCTCTGTCAGTCGTTAACGAAAGTGCTTCACATCTCACCTTTTAAAATCTCTGCTAGTACAAACCACAAAGCTTCCATTCCAAAACAACATACCTTCTTCTGGTGAGCTGACCTGTCGATAAAGTACAGCTTTGGACCGTAAAATCTCAGTGTCAATTCCTGGTTGGTCCATCTGAAAGTAAATTTTTTATTCAGTGAATTCTCTCAACTACACGTGACTAAATTTGAATGTTATATAATCGAACGTCTTAGTATTAACCGCCAAAGTGGTCTTTCTTCACATTCATCAACAGTGAAGCAGAAAGGCATCTCGTTTCTTAAAGTCTCTGCTGCTTATAAAAAAAACTCTGTAGAAAAACAGGATCTTAACTGTTCGAATACATAGAATATATCACTGATATTAAACATCTCTGTAAACATTTATGAAAATAAAATTTGTAGGAATACTCACATCTCTTAAATTAAATGTTATCTCTAGATTGGTGGAAAAAGTCTCATAGAACTCTGGGTACATCTGTATAATATCTAGTAGATCATCCCGCAAAATCTTATGAAGATCACAATATGTCAGGGCACAAACATTACAACTGGATTTTCCTACAGTCGAATAAGCGCACGGATTCTCTCCAAACACATCATCTTTGCCTAGAAAACATAGAATAATTTATAATAACTAACTGGATTCATTAACACTAACAGATATTTCACAGACTTGATGATTACTTAGGGAATATAAGCAAATTTGTTTGTTCAAATTGCTAAAGGCTACTCGAGGCCTATTTGCATTAGTCGTCCCTAATTTTGAAGTAATGGTAATAGATTTAATGGAAGGCAGCAAGTCAACAACACCAACTCTTGGGATACCCCTTACTAGCGAATAGTGAGTTCACTGTCACATTATAAGGCCCCATGACTGAAAAATCCAATGTATTCGATAAAAGGATTCCATCCCACGACCCGCAGATTGCGAATCGAGCACTCTAATCACGAATCCATGTCAGGAATTTCAAATAAAGATAAACCTCAAGAATAAAGTTTGAATAATTCGTTAAAGTACCACTTATTCGTGGGTTTGTTTAGTTTTTAGGCGCAATGCAACACCATGGGCTATCTGTGATCTGCCCAGAGAATTATCGTTGAACCCCCAGAGGGCTTATTCGGGGGGGGGGTTAAACGCACTTCATCTATTATAAAATAAAAACAATTCCAATAGAAATAAGAAGAAATTAACGTTTCAGATAATAATATATAATAATTTTTAGTGAATCACACAATGATTTGGGATTGATGAGTAGATATTATGAAGTTAAAATTGCTATTAGATAAAAAAAAAATCACTTCGTTTGGTGGCTGAAGTAAATGAAATTTTGACAAGTTGTTCTCTTTCAAGGAGAAAAGTTTGCTTTTACAATTAAATTATACGTATGCCTGAAGCATATCATACAGGTAATATAGGTAGAATACTAGATTCACTTTGATCCCTGACCTTTAACCTTACCCCTTGACGTCACATTCACTTGAACCCATGACGTCACACAAGTCACGTGACGTGTGAACTGAAAGCGGGAGTTCACACGTTATTCACTCAACAAGGCAGGTGCGTAAGCCCTAAATGGTTCATTTTAAACTTTGAACGTTAACCTTTAATGTAACAGAAGTCACGTGACGTTTGAACCGAGAGCAGAAGCTCACACATTAACCATTAGAGATTGTAAGAGCAGTAAGCACTAAACGGTGACCCCTGCAGTAGAGTGACGTAGCAGTTAACCTCACAACAGAGATGCTGTTTTTTTTTTTTTAGTGCAAAGCTACACAATGGGCTATCAGCGCTCTGTCTGTATGGGGAATGGAACCTCGGATTTTAGCATTGCAACTCTGTAAACATATCGCTGGCCCACCGGGTGACCACCAGAGAAGTAGAACATGTATGCACCATTAAGTCCCCTTAAGGATGTCATGGGGGTGGGGGTGTTCGTTCTGACACCCAGGTCAATCCCCGGGTTACCACTGTCTGTATGTATGTGTCTGCCTTTCCCTTCTTTAATTTTCAACCGATCTCAACCAAACTTGGCATGTACCCTTAAGGCCCATTGGGGAGTGAAGAAGGGTGAGAGGCAGCGTTCGGAGATTACCTCCCTTTGTCACCCCCTGGAACTGACCACGTTGTGTAGTGCATACTATTCTATTGATCTCAAACAAACCCCGAAGGCTCTCTTGGTGCACACCAACTGTCATACACATAGTTTGTGTATTTTGTATTTATAATATGATATTATTTTGTATTTTATAATATGATATTATCTCGTATTTTATGATGTTATTTTGTACTTATAATATGATATTATTTTGTATTTATAATATGATATTATTTTGTATTTTATAATATATTATTTTGTACTTATGATATTATTTTGTATTTATAATATGATATTATTTTGTATTTTATAATATGATATTATTTTGTATTTATAATATATTATTCGAAACTATTCATTACTTTTCAAAATGGCGCGTATTTTTCTTTAAATTTTCCATAACATGCTTCTATAACAACATTTATTCTATTGCACTATTCTGCAAACAAATGTAAGAATAATAAATATTTTTTCTTACGTCTAGAAACAAGCTTACTGAATCATTTGATTTCATCAGTTCTTGCAAGTTCAAACATATTCCACAATTAAGTTAACTCAAATTATTCAGCGCCCTCTATCTTGCTAGCACTTATGTTCTGTAAGTGAAAAAAAAAAACATCACATAAATAATTTAGGTGTTAATTTTTAATTATAACATTAAAATGTATAAGTCAATTTTCTGCGACTTTTAACAGTAAAATACAAATAATAATCAGATATACGTAACGTGGCTAATGGATATTATAGTTATATTAGGCCTAGTGATGAGTCACATGAACTAGGGGTTAGAGTAACTTCAATTACGTGTAAATCAAAAAAAAAGATTAAGCTCAGTTTCATATGAACATTTTTGCTACAGGCTTTCCCAATTATACATTCAGAAATTAATTGGATGCCTCGAATCCATTTATTTTAATCGAAAATTGTACTTATTTTAAACTACAAACTTCAGTAATATGCTTGTTATGTTTGTCTCTTTGTTGATCTTCGCGTAAAGCTATTCTTTACTTTTGTAGTGACAGAGTAGAGGGAAGGCAGCCAGTCATCACCAACCACCGCCAACTCTTGGGCTACTCTTTCCTAACGACTAATTGATCGTCGTATTATATCGCCTCCTCGGCTAAAAGGGCGAGCATGTGCGATGACAGGATTTGAACCCGCGATCCGCAGATTACGAGTAGAGCGCCCTAAACACCATGTCCTGCCAAACCCTGTTTCTGGTGAGTCAGAGGCCCGGCATGGCCAGGTGGTTAGGGCGCTCGACTCGC
>NW_013669384.1:76480-77654 GCF_000517525.1 Limulus polyphemus
CTTTGCGCGAAATCCGTAACAAACAAACAAACTTATACAAGACAGCCGCCATCTTCGAGTCTGCTGAAAGTGACGTCAAGATTGCGTCATAAATGCAAATATAACGTCATCCAAAATAGCCATTCCCACCGAAGACCACAATTTCTGAGCCAACTGGAAGTGTAAATGAATATAGTCTCCTGCCTATACTACTTATACAACGTTTTTATTTGTCAACAAGTATGGTTAGTTGACCACTTGAAAGACTAGTATTATAACACTTTGTTCTGACATTAAAACTACAAAACAAAGAGCGTTCAGACTGTTGACTCTAAGCTGTGTTACAAACAAGCCCGTATTTAGGTCTGTAAATGGGGGTTCTTTCAGGCTGTTGACTAGTACTGACTTTAAGCTGTATTACAAACAAGCCCGTATTTAGGTCTGCAAGTGGGTGGTTCTTTCAGACTGTTGACTAGTACTGACTCTAAGCTGTATTACAAACAAGCCCGTATTTAGGTCAGCAAGTGGGGGTTCTTTCAGACTCTTGACTAGTATTGACTCTAAGCTGTATTACAAACAAGCCCGTATTTAGGTCTGCAAGTGGGGGTTCTTTCAGACTCTTGACTAGTATTGACTCTAAGCTGTATTACAAACAAGCCCGTATTTAGGTCAGCAAGTGGGGGTTCTTTCAGACTGTTGACTAGTATTGACTCTAAGCTGTATTACAAACAAGTCCGTATTTAGGTCTGCAAGTGGGGGTTCTTTTTTGGTCCGCTCCCTAGTGGCACAGCGAAATGTCTGCGGACTTATACCGTTAGAAACCGGGTTTCGATACCCGTGGTGGGCAAAGCACAGACAGCCTATTGTGTAGCTTTGTGCTAAACTGCAAACAAACTTTTGGGTCCAAAGTGGAACTCGTTTCATGTACAAAAACAAAAACAAGTACAAAAACAAATCCGAAATATTTAATGGTTCTTTTATTAATAATAAATTAATAATAATAATTAATAATAATAATTAATAATAATAATAATTACTTGTAAATAAACATTTCTAGTCAATTTCCCCTGATATGTATGAAAATACTGTTTCCTCGTGGTATAGTGTTACAAAAGCAATTATATAATGAGAGGCCATCATCAAAGAAATGAAAAAAAATTAAATGTTAATAGGCGAGCGGAACTCCGGCCGGAGT
>NW_013669384.1:78344-85019 GCF_000517525.1 Limulus polyphemus
TGACATTAACTGTAACCTTCGTATAATGAGTGTGTTTTTTCTCCAGGAAACAACTGTGACATTAACTGTAACCTTCGTATAATGAGTGTGTTTTTTCTCCATGGAGCAACTATGACATTAACAAGTAATCGGAAAGATTGATATTAAACTCGGCTTACCCAGAATGGCCATCACAACATTATCTCTTAGTATTTCTATTGTTCCTCTGGATATAAAGTACAAGGCGGTTAAAACATCTCCACGGTGTACTAGATTGTCTCCAGAGGGCGCATGCGTCGTCATGAACTTCATAGAAAGTGCTCGAAGACAGCCTGGAGAGGCATCTTTAAAGGCTGGACAATTTTCTAAGAGATTTCTATTTAGATGGAGACAGATATCTGCTTGAAGACATTCAGGAAAACCCTTTAACACCTGGAGAAGATAAATTAAGATGTAAGCAATAGCTAAACTCTGAGTAAAACATGCTTTTGTTTAAAAATAACAAAATATTATGTATTTCTCTCCATCATTTGAAAATGATAGCTAGCCACATGATATTATCAAACTCCAGATGTGTGTTTTTCTCGGGTTAACTGGACTCAATGGGTAAGCAAATGGCTCGAAATGTTTAAAAAGTGCTGTTAACAAAGTGTTTTTCTCGGGTTAACTGGACTCTATGGGTAAGCAAATGGCTCGAAATGTTTAAAAAGTGCTGTTAACAAAGTGTTTTTCTCGGGTTAACTGGACTCTATGGGTAAGTAAATGGCTCGAAATGTTTAAAAAGTGTTGTTAACAAAGTGTTTTTCTCGGGTTAACTGGACTCTATGGGTAAGCAAATGGCTCGAAATATTTAAAAAGTGCTGTTAACAAATCTGACTCGACCAGAAATATAATAGACAGGGTACAGAAAATGTATAAATAAACAGAAAAACAGTTATTAAAAACTAACAGACTGACGCGTGAAACGTTGGATGTAAGATAACACATAAAAAAAAATTCTGTACAGTCCACAACTCTGTTCAAGTAAATCGTGATCCCCCCCAAAACTATCAACATATGATTTTACTCACCGAAATGAAATACTTACTGTGTTTACGTCGATGTCATTAGTGTAAGTCCACGTGTGTTTCTACTCACCGAAATGAAATACTTACTGTGTTTACGTAAACACACGTGGACTTACACTAATGGCATCCGTAAGTATTTCATTTCGGTGTGTAGTGTGTTTACGTCGATGCCATTAGTGTAAGTCCAGGCATGTTGAAAGTATTCCTCCAGCCTCTGTCTGAGTGGGTTGGGAATCTGATGAAACTTGATGAACTCTTTGACCCGAAGCAGCTGAGTGTGGTAACGAGCTGTACCCGAGTACAACCTCTGGATAATGGCAGAGACGTTACCGAAGATACTGGCGTACATCAAAGCTGACAAAGAACACAGAAGAGCGAATAAAATGACTATTTAACTGCACCTTATTGCATCGTTTATACATATTTAAACAATTCTAAATATCCATTATATTGCATGAGAACGTGTCTAATAAATATAGGGTTTTTTATGGTTTTAATGAAAAAACTTGGACATAAGAATCTGGTGTTTAAAAGTACAAAAAACGCACAACTTGTCAAGATTACCGTTACCGAGAAGAATAGTTTGTAGGAAAAAAAAGTGACATCAGATAAGAAAGATAACATGAAATTCATGAAATATGATTAGAAAAAAACTAGTAGTGGACGATTTTTGGACAGCACGTCGGGCTCCTTACAGGGGCTTTTACAAAGAGCGGCAGTATAGGAGCCACGCTTCTCCCGGATGAAGCCTTCTTTAAATCAGAGTGGTAGTTATTCTGGTGTAAAGTTAATAGTTAAGAGAAAAAACTGTTAATCACCAAGGGTGTTCGAAGATTAGCAATCCTCATTCACCCTGCTCGAGGTTAAAGATTAGAAGTTCGTAAAGTGGTTATCGTTCTAACGGGCCAAGTAGGCGAAAAAATGAATTAAAAAACGAAAAACAAATGTATATGTATATAAATAAATCCAAATTGAATGCACACACACACATACACTATATATATATATATACACATGCACTGGTGGTAATTTTGAGGTAAGTGGGTGGAAGTGAAGGCGAAGGCGTAGCAGAGGTAGGTTGTTATTGCAGAAGAAACAAGTGGAGAACGATTGTTGACAACTTATTGAAACAAACCGAAGCAAACGGGCCTGGCGGGATCAATGGATCCAAGTGCCATGGCCGGGATCCAATGCCTAAGAATGTGGTGTAGAGTCAGAGTGTAAATGGAGCTAATGTTTTTAAGTATGTACGTGAATTTGTAAGCATGATTCTAGTTGAGATTTCTGTTGCTCTGGAGTACACACTAGGGCCGTTTAGCGCGGTCCTGGTGGAGAATTCTGTTGTTCTGGAGTACATACTAGTGTGGTTTAGCGAGGTCCTGGTGGAGAACTCTGCTGTTCTGGAGTACACACTAACGCCGTTTAGCGCGGTATTGGTGGAGAATTCTGCTATTCTGCAGCACATACTAGTGAGGTTTAGCGCGGTCCTGGTGGAGAATTCTGTTATTTTTGAGTTCGCACTTGGACTCTGTGCGAGAATCTCTTCCATTGTGATGACTGAAATTTCCAGTGATAATAGTGATACATTGTTCTGAAGAAGATCCAAAGGTTGAAAAGAAATCTTTTTTTGACCGTATAAACCTGGTCGAAATGTTGGCACCACCTTGACTTTCACTGAATGAAATTCAGCAGCCGAGGAAACTTAATTGAAAAAAAAACACATGTTTGAAAATTTACTAAATATACAGGGTTAGTGACAATAAGTAAAGGTTTGGCTATTCCTATTTTTAGGACGCACACCTTTTTTCACACATACCGCTGGATTTCCATATAGTTGCACATTGATGTACACATTCGATAAACCATGCAAGACTCCAACGATTTCAACTGCCAGTTTTTAGGTTACGCTATGGTGCTTTATGAAGTAACACTTAATTTTAATATCCACTAATTAGTGAACTAAAAATTGCAAACATTTATATCAGAGCTAACACTATAAGCATAAATCCAATAGTGTATGTACCCAAACCATTTTTCAAACAGCTATATTACAGCTGTCACTTACACTAATTGTATATTCAATAACACGTGTATTAATGAATAAAATTATACTTCCGCTAACACGATTAGTATAATTTTGCGCTACTTAGCTCTAATTTATGCATCACGTAAATGTGCCAACAATGAACACCAACACTATCTACATAACAATGGAAACAAAATTAGTACATAATCAGCATTGCCAAGATTAAAAAAAAAAGAACAATCTAACATAAAATAACAAAAGTCACATTATTCCACCTAGTAAAAACAGTACACGTAATAATACTTACATCCAATCAGCATCACCAAGACAGAAAATATTTTTTCCATGTTTGTATTAGGGGCGACGTTTCCAAACCCCACACTGGTAAGACTGCTTATGGTGAAGTACAACGCTGTGACGTATTTGGATTTGATGCTGGGTCCTCCGTATGAATTGTTGTAGAACTGGAAGGTGGCGTTGGCCAGATGGTCCAACCAACCTATTCTGTGCTTCATAATGTTGCGTTCGGCGTTACCAATTGCATACCAAATACAAGCCAGCCAATGGGCAATTAGCGCGAAAGTAGCCACAAGCAGAAGCAGCACAGCAGCTCCATACTCAGAGTAACGGTCAATCTTCCTTGCCACTCGGACCAATCGCAACAGTCGAGCAGTTTTCAACAAACCAATCAGCGTCGTTGTCTAATGGAGAAGAAAAACCCTAATCCCATGCTATCAGAAATACAAGTTTTTAAATACTTTATTTGATAGTTTCTATCTAACCTTTACGTCGGTAAAATGTATGTATATATATATATATATCTGTCATAAACCATTATTCTAGAAAATTCTGCGTGTATAACTGGCAAACCGCTGGAAAGATTGTCACCAATCATGGCATGTACCTTAAGGGCTCCTGGAATTGATTTGGGGGGGGGGGGGAGATCGTTGAACACGTACGTCAATTAGTATATATATATATAACAGTTGAACTGATATTTTCTAGCGCCATCTATCGCAAAGAGAATTCGTTAAAAAGTAACGATCTCATTAGTTTCCGTATATTATCTGGTTTGAAATTGCCATTCGAAAGAAAAAAATACATAATGACGGGGGGGGGGGGTTTAAGGAATATACTGTTACAGTAAATGCAGAGTTAAAATAAGCACAAAGTTAATATCAAATGACTGATTCAATATTGGTGGTTAGTTAACACACCAACCCCAAAACGGATTCAATATCGCTTGTTGGTAAACACATCAATCACATAACCGATCCGGTATCGTTTGTTGGTTAACACACCAATCATATAACCGATCCGGTGTCGTTTGTTGGTTAACACACCAATCATATAACCGATTCGGTGTCAGTTGTTGGTTAACACACCAATCAAATAACCGATCCCGTATCACTTGTTGGTAAACACATCAATCACATAACCGATCCGGTATCGTTTGTTGGTTAACACACCAATCATATAACCGATCCGGTGTCAGTTGTTGGTTAACACACCAATCATATAACCGATCCGGTGTCAGTTGTTGGTTGACACACCAATCATATAACCGATCTTATATCGGTTGTTGGTTGACACACCAATCATATAACCGATCTTATATCGGTTGTTGGTTGACACACCAATCATATAACCGATCCGGTGTCAGTTGTTGGTTGACACACCAATCACACAACCCATCCCGTATCACTTGTTGTTGGTTAACACACCAATCAAATAACCGATCCCGTATCGGTAGTTGGTTAACACACCAATCATATAACCGATCCTATAGGTGATAGTTCTAGAATATTTCAATATCATTAGTTGTCTAATAAAAGTATGAATATTTGGCAAAATTAAAAATATGACGCATCATCAACATTTCGCAAATATTTGTTTGTCAAAACTTTCTGGATCTTTCAAGAATTACTGTTTGTTTAGATTTATTTATCTTGCCAGTCTAAAGCCCCACACCCTTCATGGACTAACAGCTGTTTATTAGATCTAATAAATAATCCTGCATGCAGACAGGAACTTTGTGCCAAAACAACAAGAATAACAAAAAAATGTAGAAACGATTAAAAAAATTCGCGTTTCAAATGATTTGATTTGCCGTTTCGGTAGGTCAAACGGTTGTAAGCAGGTATAAGTTATTGTTGATCAAAGTTCTATTTGGAAATATCAAGGAAAATGCGTTCAATGCGAAGGACTGTTGATTTATTTGATATTTACAACCTTGGCTAAACGGTCAAGTTCATAGTGACTGCTGGGGTTTAAATATAGCTTTTCTTAATTTTCATCTACGGGCCGGAGGGAAGGCAGTCGGTCAGATGCAACCACTGTGACACAAAAGGTCTGTCTGTCCGGCCTTGAACCGAATAACGGCTGAAAATGCGGAGCATGTTGAGCGGAATCGCGACGTGAACCTCGGACTTTCGAATTCGAAACCAAGTCGATGTCCATACCCAAGATGAAGGACTACAGTACTGTAACTGCTCGTGGCTGCTGACGAGTCAATCACCCATTGACCAAACACAAAAACAACCTTTGTTTCAGCTTACACCAAAATAAGTCGAGAAATCTATTAATACACTAATTAAATTTGTAATAAAACACAACTAATGGAACTCGCTATAAAGTGGAGTCTAAAATATACTGAAACAGTTTATACAGTCCGCCTTAGCAAAACAAAAGCACTTGTGGGTTTTGGATTAAATATTAAACTTTTAGAGACAGTAAGTCATTCAACACGACCTAAATAATCTAATGTGATTTCAGAGGTCGATAATTACCTCGTTGTTCCAAACAAACACTGTGCAAAAATAAAACCTGAATTTTTATAATCAAAGAAAAAAATCATTTGTTGTATTTTTTTGCATCTCAATTCCATATCACAAGTTTGCACTACAGAGAGAGAGAGGGAAAGTAAAAAAAAAAACGCCTTTTGCAAGTTCCGAGAACAATACGTTGCTGATGAAAAAGGTAGATTTGAGAGAGAGTTAGGTTGACGTGTAGATTTAGGTAATTTCCATTAAAAGTTCTTAAGGAAGTGCTTTAATTTGTTATAAGCCGAACCTATGCGTAACTCTGATTTAACTCATTTATTTATTTATTCACTTTTTCTGTGGTTGTTGTAATCCTAACAGACTCAAAATCGATCTTGAAAACAACAGCATAACACGATAAGTAGAAAAGACAGTACAGGAAGTTCCAAAATTCAAACTTATTATCGTAGAGTTTTATTTGATAGTTTCATTGCTTTTACCTTACTTTAAATCCGATAATAAAAGACTTAAAAAAATGAGTAAATGTGTTCCAAATTTTTAGTTTTCGAATATTTGATTAAAGAAGTAAGTCTGGCTTAAATAAATTTATCCATTCTCATTTGATGTACAGTTTTTAATCAGGAAAGTTCAACGTAAGTTAGATGTTATTTATCCATTCTCATTTGATGTACAGTTTTTAATCAGGAAAGTTCAACGTAAGTTAGATGTTATTTATCCATTCTCATTTGATGTACAGTTTTTAATCAGGCAAGTTCAACGTAAGTTAGATGTTATTTATCCATTCTCATTTGATGTACAGTTTTTAATCAGGCAAGTTCAA
>NW_013669384.1:85782-93065 GCF_000517525.1 Limulus polyphemus
ATAGTTCAAACCCCGTATTTAGTGTACCAAAAAATCCAATACAAACACAGTCAACTTGTACATAGCTTATGTATGGCAAAATCCAATACAAACACAGTCAACTTGTACATAGCTTATGTATGGCAAAATCCAATACAAACACAATCAACTTGTACATAGCTTATGTATGGCAAATTTATCAATCAAATTACCAATTTTTTCCATCTCTTCCACGAAGAAATACTATTGATTTTATCTACTTACAAAGATCTGGAGGAGGTCTTTGGACACATTGTGGTAATTTGATATAAATACAGAGGTCTTTGGACACATTGTGGTAACGTCATAAAACTACGGAGATCTGGAGGAGGTCTTTGGACACATTGTGGTAACGTCATAAAACTACGGAGATCTGGAGAAGGTCTTTGGACACATTGTGGTAATTTGATATAACTACAGAGGTCTCTGGACACATTGTGGTAATTTGATATAACTACAGAGGTCTCTGGACACATTGTGGTAATTTGATATAACTACAATTTGATATAACTTGATACATTGTGGTAACATCATCTAACTACGGAGATCTGGAGGAGGTCTCTGGACACATTGTGGTGACGTCATATAACTACAGGGTTCTGGAGGAGGTCTCTGAACACATTGTGGTAACATCATCTAACTACGGAGATCTGGAAGAGGTCTCTGAACACATTGTGGTAATGTGATATAAATACAGAGGCATGGAGGAGGTCCCTGGACACACTGTGGTAGCATTATCTAACTATGGAGATCTGGAGGAGGTCTCTGGATATATAATGGTTATGCGATATACGATAGTAGCTTTCGGATATATTGCAGTTATTTACAGAGATCTGTGCAAGTTTTTGGCTACACTGTAGTAATATTAAACAGCTAGAAAGATCTGAGGAAGTTTCTGGATACACTGTAGTAATATTAAACAGCTGGAGCGATCTGGATAAGTTTTTTGGTACACTGTAGTGATATTAAACAGCTCGAAAGATCTGGAGAAGTTTTTGGATACACTGTAGTAATGTTAAACAGCTAGAGAGATTTGGACAAGTTTTTGGATACACTGTAGTGATATTAAACAGCTAGAGAGATCCGGGGAAGTTTTTGGGTACACTGTAGTGATATTAAACAGCTAAAGAGATCTGGGTAAGTTTTTGGGTACACTGTAGTGATATTAAACAGCTAGAGAGATCTAAGTAAGTTTTGGGTACACTGTAGTGATATTAAACAGTTAGAGAGATCTGGGTAAGGTTTTGGGTACACTGTAGTGATATTAAACAGCTAGAGAGATCTGGGTAAGTTTTGGGTACACTGTAGTGATATTAAACAGTTAGAGAGATCTGAGGAAGTTTTTGGGTACACTGTAGTGATATTAAACAGCTAGAGAGATCTGGGTAAGTTTTTGGGTACACTGTAGCAATATTAAACAGTTAGAGAGATCTGGGTAAGGTTTTGGGTACACTGCAGTGATATTAAACAGTTAGAGAGATCTGGGTAAGTTTTTGGGTACACTGTAGTGATATTAAACAGCTAGAGAGATCTGGGTAAGTTTTTGGGTACACTGTAGTGATATTAAACAGCTAGAGAGATCTGGGTAAGTTTTTGGGTACACTGTAGTAATATTAAAAAGCTAGAGAGATCTGAGGAAGTTTTGGGTACAATGTAGCAATATTAAACAGCTAGAGAGATCTGAGGAAGTTTTGGGTACACTGTAGTGATATTAAACAGTTAGAGAGATCTGAGGAAGTTTTGGGTACACTGTAGCAATATTAAACAGTTAGAGAGATCTGGGTAAGGTTTTGGGTACAATGTAGCAATATTAAACAGCTAGAGAAATCTGAGGAAGTTTTGGGTACACTGTAGTGAAGATCTCTCTAACTGTTTAATATCACTACAGTGTACCCAAAACCTTACCCAGATCTCTCTAACTGTTTAATAGGGTAAGTTTTTGGGTACACTGTAGTGATATTAAACAGCTAGAGAGATCTGGGTAAGTTTTTGGGTACACTGTAGTGATATTAAACAGCTAGAGAGATCTGGGTAAGGTTTTGGGTACACTGTAGTGATATTAAACAGCTAGAGAGATCTGGGTAAGTTTTTGGGTACACTGTAGTGATATTAAACAGTTAGAGAGATCTGAGGAAGTTTTGGGTAGAATACCAGCGACAGTTTGCACCTGAAGGAATATGAGTAAGGGTCCGTGCCACGAGATATCTATTCCCAGAAAGTGGACTCCAGATGTTCCACAATAAACAATACTGCCGAAGTTTCGTTGTTCGTTCGGGATACAATTCTGTTTGTATGTTGATGTCACATACATAAAGATAATGGGTAAAGTTTTAAAGCAACACAATTTTAATGACGGCTAACAGAAGAATATAGGATACCATAACTCTGATGTCACCTGCCAACAGAATCTTGGGCGGTATTTTGTTATACAGAATGTAGTGTAAGAAAACGAGGGATATCCTGCAAGGAGCTAGTGACTTAAGGAAGGGAAATGCGAATTTTTAGGGCATCAGCTACGTGCGCTAATTTAACTTCTGGTTGATAAAAGTTTTATAATTTTCTCACGCTCGTTCGATACAAACCATTGCTTTAAGCTTTAATTTTGTAATTTCACTAATTGTTTGTTTGTTTTTAATTATACACAAAGCTACACAAGAGCTATCTGTGCTCTGCCCACCACGGGTATCGAAACCCGGTTTCTAGCGTTGTAAGTCCGCAGACATACCGCTGTGCCACTGGGGGGGGGGGCTTCACTAATTGATTTCCCTTCTTTGTTTTATAAAATATCTTTAGCAAACAATCTATCCGATACATGTTTGTTTGTTTTTTGAATTTCGCGCAAAGTTACACGAGGGCTATCTGTGCTAGCCGTCCCTAATTTAGCAGTGTAAGACTAGAGGGAAGGCAGCTAGTCATCAACACCCACCGCCAACTCTTGGGCTACTCTTTTACCAGCGAATAGTGGGATTGACGGTCACATTATAACGCCCCCACGGCTGAAAGGGCGAGCATGTTTGGTGTGACGGGGATTCGAACCCGCGACCCTCAGATTGCGAGTCGAGTGTCTTAACCACCTGGCCATGCCAGGCCCTATCCGATACAAGTGAAAACTCAATCACTTGGAACGAGAATAAATTTATCTAAAACTTTAAACGAGCGTGTATTAATGGGATATTCCAACACCAAGATAACGAAATACGCTAGTACAATAGTACATGAATATAGTACGTGTAATTTAGGGGGCGGGCGGGTTAAGATTGATGTGCGTGTAATTTCTGACTACTGTAAAGTAAGGTGTAAACCAGAAGGTAAAGCCACAATGGCATATCTATATGGTGTCCGTTATTTTAAGGATATTACACAAGATAGTGTAAATACTGACAAGAATTATTATCAAATGGCACTTTGTTTTAAAGAAGCATCTAGAATTAGTCTGATGTATGAAGCACAGTTTTGAGGTATTTACCTATTTTTTATTGCTGAATTTTGTAAATCCTAGGCGTCGAAGCCCGGGTGTGTGTGTGTGCACACCTCCAAAGATCTCAAAACATAGGGCGGAGGTGTCTTTCCGCTCCCGTAGTTTCAGGACCAACCACAGAAACCATCCGATCTCCGCAGTTTCAGGACCAGCCACAGAAACGATCCGATAAAATGTATAGCAACACGCATATGGAAAAAGCACGATAAAAGAATTTTTACAGAACGATCTCAAAAAATAAAAAATACTCCTTAACGGTATTATTACTGGGGGCACTTTAGCTCCCCCTGGTTTGGGGCTTGTCTGTTTTCAATACAAGCTATTATAACGTATTTCATACCTCGTCAGTCTCGGAGCCGAAGAGCAACAGGTCGAACGGGATGGCCGCAACAACGTCGATAATAAACCAGCCACGAAGATAGTGGACCGCGATTCTTCCCGGATGACTGACAACTTCTTCATTAGAGTTCACGTAGGTGGTCCGGAAGTTAATAATTATGTCAATAATGAACATGACATCTACTAAAAGGTCGATGATGACGATGGGGTCGTCACCGTATTTCTTGTTGCGTTTGGCTTTGTTTTCGTTTAGCAAGAAGGCGGCGACGTAGGGAGTGAAGATAGCGGTGTAGATGACAAGGAGAAGGATTATCCAATCCCAGACTGCCTTAAAAGGGGAGTAGTGGAGGATGGTCCATTTGTGAACCCGAGGTTTCTGAAGCTTGTATTCTGGAAGAACATCAGCTCCCAATGAAAGGACCTGGAGAACAGAAAATATATTTGTAGCTCCAGATCCCAAAAACAGACCTGGAGAATAGAAAATAGATTTGTAGCCTCAGATCCCCCCCCCAAAAAAACAGACCTGGAGAATAGAAAATATATTTGTAGCCTCAGATCCCCCCCCCAAAAAAAACAGACCTGAAGAATAGAAAATAGGTTTGTAGCCTCAGATCTAAACGATAGAACCTGAGGGATAGAAAATAGCCGAGTTTGTAGCTTCAGAACCCAAAGATGGAATCTGGAGGGTAGAAAATAGATATTCTATAGCCTCAGATACCAAAGATGGGGCTAAGGAGTAGTGGGTAGATAATTCTGTAGCTTCAAAAACAAAATAAAATAAAATAAGAGAGCAGTGTTTAGGGAAGAGTCTAGCTTACAGTACATGATAAAGTTGTTTAGGGAAAAGTCTAACTTACAGTACATGATAAAGATATTTAGGGAAGAGTCTAATTTACAGTACATGATAAAGCTGTTTAGGGAAGAGTCAAATTTACAGTACATGATCGACCTGGGAAGAAGAAAGTGTACTTTACAGTACATCATACGTAAAAGCCTTGAAAACGAACTCATAATAATACTTCGAATACTGAATTAATAATAACTTACTACACACTCTCAACCATAATGAAGAAAAGTGCAAATAAAAAATGACTTTTTCAACATTCTTATGTAGAATCAGTATTGTTTGATTAACTCAGATTCTATGTCATTTCACCTGCTTGGTTACGTAGCTTGGAAACACGTGGTTTGATACAATAACAGAAGTTGGATATCACTGGTCTACAGTTTACCACACCCTTGCCAGTTAGACCAAACACGCCAGTTACGTTTACTTAAGCCCTGGTTAAAGTGGCGAGTTTCTCAGCTGCCTTTATTATGTAATGTCTGCAGAGAAACAAAATACCACTTAATTTAGTCACAAGGTGTCTCATGCGGAAACGCAAATGTCTTTTAATTCAACCTGGTTTTGTAAAAAAAAACAAAAAAAAACTGGTCGACTAGTAAGTCTGCAGGCTTATGATGCTAATAAATTCATCATGTTGTTTTAACTTATAACAAATAACGAATCATTTAATTAAAGTAATTTACAGATATTCAACATATTCAACTTTGCTTATGAAGAATGTATAGTCTGATTACCTCTACGTATTCAACTTTGCTTATAAAGAATGTATAGTCTGATTTACTTCTACATATTCAACTTTGCTTAGGAAGTATGTACAGTCTGATTACCTCTACATATTCAACTTTGAGTAGAACAGAACAAAATGTCTTACTGGAGTTAAGTAGTTGTAAGTCCTTTTGTTACTAGTGTCCAAGTTGTAGTTAATATATGCGTGTAAAAGCTTTTAAAATAAATATTACTGAACCATTTGAGGGCCGGGTGTGGGTTAGTGTTGCACATTGAGGCTGTAGCTGCATTAGAAGAGTAACAGTCAAAATCTACTATTCGATTATAGTAGTCGAAGAGTTGGATAGCTCTTAGGTAGTTTTGCACGAATAATATGAAAGCATAAAATAACGATAGCTTAGAAATACAAACGTAACAAAAAAATCACACATCAGGCAACATTGTTATATAACACACACGCATTCATGCAGCACAAAACTATATATATACAATACAATATTGATACGGTTACACTTTTTCACAATTCGTCATGTGTGTCAATGTTATACAACAATTTATTGTAATAACCAGAAAAGTCTGTTAAGCCTAATTCGTAAACGTAAGCCACATGCTAAGTGTGATTCCTAAGCCTAAACCACGTGCTATGTATTATCCTATGTTTTTGTTACTCTATTTCATGTAAACTATCCACATTAAAAAGTGTAATGTATCTGGAAATAACAACTGTATTATCAGTCTGATTACTTAAAATCGACTTTTAACAAACAAAGACATCATAATTTCAAGCATAAAAATTATATCTTATATATATTGTGAACCATGATGTCTGTCCGAGCGTTCGTCTCTCTCCCTTTGAAAAGTTGTGCACTCAGGCAAAGCTATACATTCACTTTTGAAATGACGGGAGAAAAGGCACGAATAATGTTGATATGAAATTTTATTTCACAAGCAGGATATCCTACACTAAATTGTTAGGAATTAATCTCACTACCATTCACATTTCAAAATGTGACGTAACTTAAAGAATAAAAATGTAGATTTACCGTATGTTATTGTTGAGCGGCTCTTAATATGGCTGAAATGCTCAACAATTACTTTTCGCGGTGGGTGGTATAAGTAGCTCAGAGTCCAACACAATTAACCTTTTAAAAGTCCACAAGATAATTTCAATTGATAGATTAACTTAAACTTTTTCTGTCACTGGGGACGGGTACTTTTGCTTGTAATAATATAATGCAATTCCCTCTAGTGATGTATGTACTACAATAATTTAGCATTAATGGAATAATAATTCTAAACCTTAATAGTATCTTATGCGCACGCGAGCTAAAAGGGCCAGGTTAGAGACCCCCTAGGACTCGGGTATTTCCGTCCCTAATTTTGAACTACTGATCAGAAAAAAAAGAAAGCCATTCAGCAGCATTCGCCGCCACAGGGGCTTTGTCTGGCTCTTTGAACAGTTTAATGGGACTGACTGTCACTTTTATAACGCGTATTTAGTGGCATCACATTTCGAACCGTTGAACTTTCGATAAGAAGCCCGAGATGATAAACACTGGGCTACGCCGCCCTCTTTATCGCATTCGCGTACAAATAATTTTAAAACTGTTTACGTTTTGAATTACGAATAGCTCCTTCGTAACTCGTTTCTTTATCATTAAATATTTTAATGTTTTTTTTCTCTTCCATATTATTATTATTATATTTTTTATGTCTTTTCTTACCGATAGATCTACACCCCTGCGCTACAAGGGTTTCAAAGCCGAGAGAAATTACCGTTACAAAATTTACCCCTTCGTAAATTTAACACTACATTATTATTCATGGCACAAAAACTTGGATATTTCACCAATATATATATATATATATATATAT
>NW_013669384.1:93515-94948 GCF_000517525.1 Limulus polyphemus
AATATATATATATATATATATATAGCATGAAAAGTAATTAAAAAACAACAACTGAGTAATATTGTGTTTCAATTTCTCTCAATTTGATCCAGTGTTTTATCTGTTCTCTTAACACCTAGAGGTTAGTACAACGCTGGAAACCGGGTTTCGATACCCGTGGTGAGCAGAGCACATCGTGTAGCTTTGTGCTTAAAAAAGTTAAACGTTAAATAATTACTTCTATCTATCTATCCTTCTATGTCCTTCGGTTTAAACAACATAATCATTCTCTTTCTCTGTCGTTTATATATAATAGAGTAGGTTGTAGATGTTCATTTTCGGTTCGTTCACTGCAACAAACCGTGCCGCGACAAATCGATCTACCTTCACTACTGTATTTTTTCACCCCTGTGTGTGATCAGAAGACTCGAGCCACCCCTTGATATTTCAATGCCACAAGCTCTACACAAATGTGTATTTGGAACAGCAGTGTGCTGCCACATTCAGACGGTAATGTGTCTTGACGAGATTGAAACATGCACTGTTCTGAAAGAACAACAATTCCAGTAACACGTGTATGTAACCTTTCCTTAACTCCCTTTAGTTAAGAAGGTTTGTTTAGGATATTCGTACAAAGCTACACAAGGACTATCTGCACTAGAGCGAAGGCAGTTGATCAACAGCACCCACCGCCAACTCTAGGGATACCCTAATTGTAAAGTGGGTGTTGACCGTCATCCTTATATCGCACCCTCAATCCAAACATGCGAAAGGTAATTTAATGACAACGAGACGCAAACCATGGATCCTCGGATTCACAGTCCAGCATACTCACCATTAGGCCACGCCCGGTCCTACGTTATATTGACCGAGAAGTCAGGAAGAACATTGACTGCATTTGGACGATTTGTTGTTTGTTTTGAATTTCGCGCAAAGCTACACGAGAGCTATCTACGCTAGCCGTCCCTAATTTAGCAGTGTAAGACTAGAAGGAAGGCAGCTAGTCATCACCACCCACCGCCGACTCGTGGGCTACTCTTTTACCAGCGAATAGTGGGATTGACCGTCACATTATAACGCACCCACGGCTGAAAGGACGAGCATGTTTGGTGGGACGGGGATATGAACCCGCGACCCGTAGATTGCGAGTCGAGCGCCCTAACCACCTGACCATGCCGGATCTGCATTTGGACAAAAGTGGGGGAGAGGGACAGAATTGGGCACATTATGGTGCAAAGTAGAATAGGATATGGCAGCACAACGATAGGGCAGTAATAATTGCTGAACACATAAGGCATTCTTTCTAAGAAAGTTAGTAAAAGACAAAGCAAAAAAAACCTCAGTAAGTCTTTAAAAAGTAATTAATTTACTGATGAATTGTTATTCTACTAAAGCAATCAAACACGTGCCCTGTCTCGTTTCTTTCAATAATTAGTAACATTTACAAATAATTT
>NW_013669384.1:95266-97872 GCF_000517525.1 Limulus polyphemus
ATTCTACTAAAGCAATCAAACACGTGCCCTGTCTCGTTTCTTTCAATAATTGTAACAATTTACAAATAATTTTACTTTGAGAATTTCTCACCCCCGGTAGAGGGCTAGTTAATTAATTGTATGAAGTTCGTGAATTAAACTACTTGGTGCAACAGTCAATGTACGACTACGTCACCACTATTGTAGGTTTGACCGAAGCGTTTTCAAGAGTCTCTAGATTACAAAGATTCTTAGAACAAACGTGTAAGAGGAAAAGATGGGCCCGTTTCCAGTCGCTGTCTATCCACATAGAATCACATTAAATACTGTTCAGATATACTAATCATATTGTGATGACTTAACAAGAAGAAAACACGAGAGTTTTCGTTCGTGATAATGAAACATAAAAATATACGAACCAAGAACAGAAGAGTTTGAGGTTTATTAATTTCCAAAGTAAAAAAAAAGTAAATATTTAGTGACTTAACAAGAAGAAAACACGAGAGTTTTCGTTCGTAATAATGAAACATAAAAATATACGAACCATGAACAGAAGAGTTTGTGGTTTATTAATTTCCAAAGTAAAAAAAAAAGTAAATATTTAGAAATATTTGCATCATGTACCAAAATATAAGTTATTGTCATATGGTAAATAACTTTAACGTTGGTACTTAAAACCTTGTATATTCAATATTTATTGATATATTATCATTCAAAATAATGTTTATCATTTGAGGAAGTTTTCGGGGATTGCTCGTGTCGTGTGTTTCTCAGTGACAATGTTTCGGACTCATTGCTGAATCAAGGTAAGAAGCAGTTCACAAAGAAAAACCTTCCTCACCAGATGTCGTCTACACTGCCCAAAGCTACCTTCAAAGAAAAATACTCAGCAAACATGATGTACACTCGAATAAATCTTGTGTGTCGTAACATGTCTTATAATTTTTGGATTTCATTTTATTCAATAAAGGTTTTTCAGTCAATCAAAGTCAGAAACTGCTTAGCTTAGAGTGTCACTTGTAGAAAGGCAGAAACTGCCTACCTTAGAGTATCACTTGAAGAAAGGCAAACTGTCTAGCTTAGAGTATCACTTGTAGAAAGGCAGAAACTGCCTAGCTTAGAGTATCACTTGTAGAAAGGCAAACTGTCTAGTTTAGAGTATCACTTGTAGAAACTGCCTAGCTTAGAGTATCACTTGTAGAAAGGCAAACTGTCTAGTTTAGAGTATCACTTGTAGAAAGGCAGAAACTGCCTAGCTTAGAGTATCACTTGAAGAAAGGCAGAAACTGCCTAACTTAAAGTATCACTTGTAGAAAGGCAGAAACTGCCTAGCTTAGAGTATCACTTGAAGAAAGGCAGAAACTGCCTAACTTAAAGTATCACTTGTAGAAAGAGTCGTGGAGGACCAATCTACAAAGATTGCCCAGGAAGAAAGGAAGACGTTTCGAAAGTATTTCGCCTTCAAATGCTGCCTTTTCATCTTTATTCATTATGAATACTCTTCCTACATCATCTATAAAACAACAAACTCTACTTGTTTAAAACTAAGCAAGAGAAAGCGAAGTTTTAAAGTCATATAGATTAGTCTGTTATTAAGGCGAAAGCTGCGAAATGAGGTACCTGGTCTATACCTACCGCGGGGATCGACCACAGAACATAGTATTCGATTGTTAAAATAATAAAACCGTCATGTCGAGGAAAAAGTAAATAATATGTTAATAACTTCAAATAATTAAATTAAATACCTGGTGGCCCCAATTAATAAGAATAATCCGCTCAATATTTCTTTTACAAATTCTCACGGAATAGACTTCAATTGAATAATTTCGCTTCAAATGAATTTAAAAAACAAAAGCCACACAAAAAATAAAAGGGTAAAAGGAATAATGAGGTATTTTATTCCTACAATGTCACGTAAATAGTTGCGACTTGGTCAATTCATTACAGGCAGATGTAAAATGAACAGATTTACTTATCAGCATCGTACGGAACTGAACTAAAATATTTCAGAGAAGAACTATTCACACAAACCTTGCATAATGAATCCAAGAACAGCTGTCTGAGTAAAGAAACAAAGCTAGATAACAGTGTAAGGTGTTTAATGCATCATAAAGCACAGCACACGAGTCTTATTGGGGAAACATCTCGAGCAGAAGGGGGGGGGGGTTAAATCAATACAACAAAGGAGTCGTCGATGTGGGTATCAAACTACTAGTTAGACACGGTTTATGACTGTCCATTCAAAGTCCATTTTTTTGTTGGACCGTGAAAGAAGACGGTGTTATAATTATTTGGAAAATGTGACTGGGCGCTGTAAATTTTGTTCCAGAATCTTCCCTAAAACTCGCGAAAGTTACTATAGCAAGGTTATAATTTTCAAGAAAATTTTATAGCATGTTTATATATATATATACACTTAAGGTGTTTTTTGCCTCTGCCAGAGTTATGATTTATGTTTTATAATTCCTGTTTTGTTCTATATAATACAAATAGTTTTGTGAGATTACTGCGATACTTTGCTTTACAAGTTCTCTTTTCTCTCTCTCTCTTTTACTCGTGTTAAATATAACGTTATTTTGAGGACAAACTCGTTCTTTCAACCCCTCCCCCATACACCCCTATTATTG
>NW_013669384.1:98824-113545 GCF_000517525.1 Limulus polyphemus
AGGGTCGCGGGTTCGAATCCCCATCCCACTAAATATGGTCGCTCTTTCAGCCGTGGGGGCGTTATAATGTGACGTTCAATCCCACTATTCGTTGGTAAAAGAGTAGCCCAAAAGTTGGCGGTGGGTGGTGATGACTAGCTGCCTTCCCTCTAGTCTTACACTACTAAATTAGGGACGGCTAGCGCAGATAGCCCTCGTGTAGCTTTGCGCGAAATTTAAAACAAACAAACAAACAGTTAAAAAAAAAAAGAGGGGGGGGCTGTTTAGACACCTTAAGAACACCACTTTTATTATATAAAACATTCAACTCTTTCAGTAATTTGATCGAGTCAATCCCTCGAAAGAAAAACGTAGCCTTAAGTAATTCATGAATTAGTTTTGTGTAACTAGCAGTCTTCTGCGCAGTCGCGATTTGCAGATTTTTCTTAGCAAAAAAAAAAAAAAAAAAAAATCGACGAGCCAATCAATACAATCCAAACGCGAGATATGGTCGAACATAAAACTTTCAGTGCTCTCTGTGATCGAAAAGTCATAATTTACTCCCATACGGTCTGCTGTGATGTCAGTAGTACTGAATGGTGAGTGAGATGAAATGCTGTAACCAATCGAGCTATCCGGTGTTCTTTGTTTAAACCAATAACACTGAAACATTTTCCTGGTGTTTTGATGTATACCCCCCCCCCCAAAAAAAAGAGATCACTTGGAGTGACCCTACAAAAATGTTTGTCGATGTTTTGTTTTTACTTAAGTTTGTTTGTTGTTGAAGCACCAAACAGCACAGTGTTCCCCTGTACTGTACTCGGCGCGATGACTGAACCCCCAAACCCGTACAGGGTGTCCCAGAAGTGTGGACTTACAGGGAAGATACACAATTCTTTCTTTCTTTATTTATTATTAAATTGTGCCACCAGGGTATTTTCTTTCCTGAAATATATACAACTGACATTAGAAATGTGTTTGTTCAACTATGGGTCCAGACTTCTGGGACACCCTATATTTTAATGTTACTACCTCTTAGCTTACCGCTGAGTCACCAGGGTGGGGGCATTTTGCTTAATTAAAATAACGCCGTTTTCAAGTAGATTCTATATACGAGTTTAATTAGTTAGCAATTTTCTTCCCAGGGGGAAAAAAACAAAAAAACATGAACAATGCATTGAATGGAATGAATGTTTCTGGTTCTATTCTTCCTGTCATATATTAAAACGGGCACTTTTTAATTTATAACACACCAAAACAGGGCAGAAATAAAGTGTTATACAAAACAAAGTGACTTAAAAATATTATAATAAATTAAATTATATATATATATATATATATATTCTACCTGTCAAACAGATGCCTACGTACTAGAAAGATAAAAAAAAAAAAATAACTACTAATACACCCGACTCGTTTTCAACTATTACGCTCACTAGATGGCAGCATAAAATTCACACACCTGAGGTACAATATTTCCAAGACGAATGTCTTTCCGCAGGTACATTGTTGTCATTTCGTCTCTCAAGCTCGAACTATCAGTAAACTGTTCCATCATGTTCAGAGTGACCACGCTTTTTCTCGGCCATTGAGAGGTCATGCGGTCAAGAACCGGCATCGAAACTTCTTTACTTAGTGACCTTTTCTCCTCATCTTTATCTTCCTCCACCAATATTGATCTCGTCCTCCGTCTCCAAGAAATCCTTTCATCCACACGATTCAGGTTCAGTTCATCATCATTCACGGTTTTTGCTTGCACCAATGTGATTGTGACTCTCTCCACTTCTTTCTTCATCCAAAACATCACTTTGACTTTTTGGCTTTAAAGCTTCATTCTTCTCGTAGTGTTTTATATCTTCATCATTTCGGTTATGACTTTCTACACTGAGTTTCTCATCACATGACGTCATCTTACACTTTGTACTAAACATGTTACTAGTGTCCCCTGATCGTTTTCTTACTTTATCTACACTGTTATCATAATCGCATTGATTCGTAGACTTTTTATCGCTGTCAGCATCTTCACCTTCATTTTTCCGATCCCAAGAAATTCCTTCACGATCCCTTTGTGGTTTATCATGAAACACATTTTGAATCTTATCATCCGATTCAAAAATATTTGCCATATCTGGTAAATTAACTGGACACACTTTACCTAAGGCACTATGGTCAATTGTTTCACGTGTTTTAGGATGGCACATTTGGTCTGGAGATTCATAGGTTTGTAAAGTACACGCATTTTCACCTTTCCCGTCCCATTCCTTGGTGTTTGTAAACTGATCCACCAAACGTCTTTTAATTACACCTTCAAACGACTTCGTTAAACGTTCCACGTCTTCATTAGACATAGTTAGTTCTTGACTTTTTATTTTTAAAAAATATTCTTTTATTACTGGAATAATTTAGTAATTTAACGGAGGGTTATTTACTACTGAATAAATTTTAAAGTGTAGAAAACCTCTAAACGTTATCTCAGCCGACAAAACACACTAGCCCAGTTCAATAAACCCCCATCTTTAATTTCCTAGGCTTTCTCCACCACCGTGTTCCCAGCAGGCAAAGTTAGCACTCTTACCTTCGAAACCTCACGAGATATCCCAGAGTCCGCGGATCTTCTATTATCTACGTAGATCAATCCCAGGCCGGCGGCTGCACAGGTGTAGTTGACGCGAGCCCCACGCCCCCCGAGAACTCGTACATTATGTTCTGCTAAATTGAAACTTCAAGTAACGAAGACTGGCCTGCTTCTGTATGTCAAAGGTACACCCACACACACACAACAAAAAAAAAAGCAAACTGATTTTTCCTCAATACAGTCATACAGTTTCATTCTGTCAAGTTCGAGAACTATGAACGAAATCGGATAACGTGAGAAAATATTGCCCAGCTACCCCACATACACTTCGCTATCAATAAACCGACAAGTTTGGAACTAAAAAAAAGGTCATTTAGCTCTCAGCAATCATTGAAAATTAAAGACATAAAATATAAAAATATCGTTCAACTTGAGGACCTCCTGTGATCTTAAATATCTTACACACTCGAAAACAACTGGACAGAGTTTTATTTGAAGTTAATAATCATTTTTGTATGTCAACAATCCTTGTTTAAACAGATATTTTTTTGTGTGTCAACAATCCTGAGTTAAACGGATATCAATTCATGTTTTATAATCAATTGTGGTTGTTGTTTTTTTTTCTGATAGTTTAATCCAATACTTACGCTATCTGCAGTTTGGATCAGTTTTATTCTATTTAATCCGTAAGGTAATATCGCAAAGATTAATTATTAAGCGCAGAAAAAAAATAAAGTGGTACAGTTACCAGGAAATTAAAAGTAACGACCAAGATGTGACAGTAAATCTTGAGAAATAACGAAGCACGTGGCACGTGCTGTTTATGAAATTAAAACGTGGTATATTCTCCTCACTTTATTATTTTTTGTACGTGCTCAATTAATTAAATTCTCCTTACAGAACTACATTACAAGAGAAATTGTGTCGTATTATGCGCACGCTTGAAGCTAGTAGAACTATAATTTCATATCTGTGAAACTGCAGGATGGATGCTAGTTAAAACATAAATTATATATTTGAAACTGTTATATCTAGAAGCTATAAGATATGTACTTGTTGTACTATAATGTTTTACACTTTTCAACATCACTTATATTGATCTAAACTAAACAATCCATACCATAATAAAGCTAAGGTTTTAAACTGGACTTTACTTCTATGCCTAAGGTTTTATACTGGACTTTACTTCTATGCCTAAGGTTTTAAACTGGACTTTACTTCTATACCTAAGGTTTTAAACTGGACTATACTTTTATGCCTAAGGTTTTAAACTGGACTATACTTCTATGTCTAAGGTTTTAAACTGGACTTTACTTCTATGCCTAGGTTTTATACTGGACTTTATTTCTATGCCTAAGGTTTTAAACTGGACTTTACTTCTATGTCTAAGGTTTTATACTGGACTTTACTTCTATGCCTAAGGTTTTAAACTGGACTATACTTCTATGCCTAAGGTTGTATGTTAGATTTTGCTCCAGTCATTCTTTTGAAACTGCAGAAGATGTTATTATTGAGTTCCTCCCTCCCTAAACCTATCCTTCTTTTAATACTACATTTGTTTTAATTCATCAGTCGCCTACGGGTTCATAGAGAAATTAAAGAACACTTTGTTCTACGCTACACGATCTGAAGAAGAGCGCCGGCTCCTAACGTCATCTTCCCGAAATAAAAATAAAATTTATAAAACTTGGCAATTTTGTAAACTATTTCTGTATCTTTCTCGTCTATGCGGTTAATTTTGATTACTTCCTGGAGTCATACAAACAAGACTAAGAAACATGGTTACGTTGATGAATGAAAAGAAAGTCCAATTAATTAGAGAACTCTTGTTAGTCAAGCTCACTTCACTGACTTGGGGAAAGAACAACTTCTGTTCTTACAGAATTAAGTGAAAAAGGAAATGACTGAAGTCTCTCACAAACCCAACGTTTGTATGAACTTTAAAAAAATCGAGAAAAAAAAACCTTCTAAAATAATTATATTGTTTGTTTGTTTTTTTAATTTCGCGCAAAGCTACACGAGAGCTATCTGCGCTAGCCGTCCCTAATTTAGTAGTGTAAGACTAGAGGGAAGGCAGCTAGTCATCACCACCCACCGCCAACTCTTGGGCTTCTCTTATAGCAACGACCGTCACATAATAACGCCCTCACGAGCGCGCATCTTTGGTGTGACCGGGATTCGAACTCGCGACCCTCATATTGCGAGTCGAGCACCCTGACCACCTGGCCATGCCGGGCCTAACTATTATGATCTGTATCTTCTGTGATCTAGTGTTAGTGTTAGTTTGTAGTTAAGCATAAAGCTACTACACAAGGAGCTATCTGTGCTCTGCCCACCACGTGTTTCTCCAAATCCGATTTCTAGCATTGTAAGTCCACAGACATGTTGCCGTGCCACTGAAGGGGAAAAGAGTCATCTAGTGTTAGAAAACAATATTAAAACTCAGTATCTGCTAAGAACACAAACTTTTAAAAAGTCTTTCCCACGTTCTTATAGCATTGAAAGTCAATAATCTCGTTAGGACTATCTTTTATAGAAACCTTTTCGTATTATTATTATTCAGTAATTTTAGATCAAACAGCAACTGAGTGCAAAAGGTCGTGTTTAAATTAACCTCACCCAACAGATTGTTCCACTAAGTAGGAGGACATCTATTCCAGTGCAGTTTTTATATCATGGTGTTCAATTTTGCATATTCCTTACCATTTCAATCTCCTCAGCTTACAACTGGCTTATCGATCCTTCTGGAATTGGTGAAGACAAATACAAAAAAGACTTCTCGACAAAATGAATTCCTTTGACTGGTTTGAAAATTGGTGAAGACAAATTAACTTCAGGTCGTTTTTATCCTAGTCAATTAGCTCAAACTTTCCCCTCTTGTTTTCGTTGCTATTCTTTCATTGGCAGAAAACCCCATAAACTGCCAGTTTCTGGTTCAAATTGTGATAACAATCTTACAATGATGGATTAATTAGAAGACTAACCTGTCTACTCCAAGCATGATTGAGTTTTCTCTCGTACCTCTGATTGTTATTAAAGAGTGGTATTAGTTAATAGAATCTGCTAGAGTATCTCTGGAAACCGAGATTGGTCTATACCTTTTCTGATTGGGATAAGATCAAGGAAAATTCGTATTCTATTAGCTATACTCCAACATATTACTTACTAACTCCCGGGTACAGCAGCAGCCTATTGCCAGCTCGAGGGGCAACAGTGGTATTAGTTAACAGAATCTGCTAGAGTATCTCTGGAAACCGAGATCGGTCTATACCTTTTCTGATTGGGATAAGATCAAGGAAAATTCGTATTCTATTAGCTATACTCCAACATATTACTTACTAACTCTGGAAACCGAGATCGGTCTATACCTTTTCTGATTGGGATAAGATCAAGGAAAATTCGTATTCTATTAGCTATACTCCAACATATTACTTACTAACTCTGGAAACCGAGATCAGTCTATACCTTTTCTGATTGGGATAAGATCAAGGAAAATTCGTATTCTATTAGCTATACTCCAACATATTACTTACTAACTCTGGAAACCGAGATTGGTCTATACCTTTTCTGATTGGGATAAGATCAAGGAAAATTCGTATTCTATTAGCTATACTCCAACATATTACTTACTAACTCCCGGGTGCAGCAGCAGCCTATTGCCAGCTCGAGGGGCAACATGTCTCAAACCGCCACAGGCCCAAAGATCCACAACATAAAGAGATATTAATGATGGTCACTTAGCCTAAGTCAGACTATAAGGAATTCAGAAAGGAGCTGGTACTTTTCTAGGTCTCATAGGGACAACCATAGAAGTATGTGTATCCTTGAAACTTGATTTTCTATCATAAATGGCAAAAAATAACACAAAAGTCTGACTTGAGACCCAAACATCAGCGACACCTATTCTTTATTACTAAGAATTTTCTGTTACTGTAGAGAACCACATATATTTCATCTTGTTCTCTATCCACTCAGTAGACCTGATAACATATTGGACAGAGGTTTAGGCAATTCACTATTACAACATCTTGCATCACATCCTTACAGAAGAAGTAGAAGGCTACCTGGAGGGCTGAGGACCAGTGTAAGGAGGCCCAGACAACAAGCTGTTACTGGGCATCATGTCTTCAAAGGTTGCCTAGCTGCTAATCCTGTAGAGGGCCGAAACTTCGTACTTCCTCGACAGGCACCAAGTCATTAGCATACTCCTAACAAATGCAATCCTCCAGAACCCAAACCTTGAAATCTAAGTTTTTTTTGTTTTTATTCTTGTAAACTCCCAGTGGAGCATAGGGCCGCAACAACACCTCGCCAACGGAAAGTGTTGTTGCAGTTACTTGTAGCAGGTTGGTTTTTACGGGGCGGAGTTGCTAGCCCCGCGCCCAACCCTCCCCTTTTCTCATCCTGGACTTGGGACCAGGCAAAGGCGGAGGTTGGCATGTTTGGTGTGACGGGGATTCGAACCCGCGACCCTCAGATTACGAGTCGAGCGCCCTAACCACCTGGCCTGGAATCTAACTTAGTAGTCAGCAATACGGTTCGCTTAGTAAAATAATTAATTAAGTTTCTTGTTACACAAGTATAATTAACATGCTGTTCTTAGCAGTTAATCGATAAATTACTGCACCGTACACGTTTACACCCACCTGTTTATTACACGCATCGACTGTACTTAGAATTTCGAATCACTTCAAACAGCATTGCTTTAATAAACAGACATCTTTTGAAACCGATGTTTACATAGATTTGCGTAGTTTTATAAGTAATTTCACGCACAAAATAAATACATTTAACTTAAGCATTTCAAATTTGGTGCAGAGAATATATACAACTAAGACAAATCAAGTTATATCTCAAAAAAAAAGTACTACAGTGATAAGATAATTGAAGTCTGGCGCGAAAGAGGAACAGTCAAACTGTGTGAAGTTTCTTGTAAAGTAAACAGATTTATAGTGTTTCAAAGTTCAGATGTTCTGAAATTAAGAAATAAGTATAATTAAGACATATTAAGTCTTACGTACAAATATATGTATATATATTTATAATTAAGGTATTTCAAGTTCCTCACTGTAAATAAATATAAGTCGAGTGTAGAAGTGTGTTAAAAGTAGGTCTAGAAAACAACTGTCAAATATTTGGCGAACTACTATCGTCAACGGCAAGAAGCTATTTTCCCCTGGTGGGGGTCACTTTTCTTTAACCACTCGCACCACTATACAGTAGTGTGTTGTCTGTCAGTCAGTCAGTAGACACTAAAATGACGTAACATAAGGGACGCTTAACGTTGCAATTTGTACTGTCGTGACGTCAGTAATACGTCCATGAATCACGAGAATAATTACGAACTCTTTAGGTTACAACACAGCAAGACATAAGAACTTCAAAAGCAAGAAATAAAAATAGTTGTTACTCTTGATTTGGGTTTTATTTTATTCTTGAAACAGAACACTTTCGGGAACCCTGCAGAAGTACATCTAGTACATAAAATGTTTTTAAATAATGATCTTGAACTACTTATCAGTGCTCAATAGATCCGATAAAAACGTGTTTATTGGAGTTGTTTTTCGTGCTAATTACTGGATCGCTGAACGTTTACTTTGTCTTTTGTTAATCGTGATTGTGAACATTCAGCACCTAGAGACGTACGATACTGTTTGTTTGTTATGAATTTCGCGCAAAGCTACACGATGGCTATCTGCGCTAGCCGTCCCTAGTTTAGCAGTGTAAGACTAGAGGGAAGGCAGCTAGTCATTACCACCCACCGCCAACTCTTGGGCTACTCTTTTACCAACGAATAGTGGGATTGACCGTCACATTATAGCGCCCCTACGGCTGAAAGGGCGAGCATGTTTGGTGTGACGGAGATTCGAACCCGCGACCCGCAGATTGCGAGTCGAGCGCCCTAACCACCTGGCCATGCCGGGCCACGTACGATACTGACCATTTGGCCATGGCGGGTCACGTACGATACTGGCCATTTACTATATTCTGAGGATTTTTATAAACTTACATTAGTTGTATTATGAGTCACGCGATTTGTATACCAGTACTACTAACAAATCTATGTTTCTAGTGAAGTCTAAAAGTCATACATTCAGTCAGGATTTCATAATACTTTGTACAGTACCTTTGGCATAACGCACTAAACCTAAACGTCGATCCAACAGCATACGACGAACAAACCAATAAATTACTAACAAATGGGGTCAAATTCGATGACGAGGAACCTACTTTGATACTAATAATGTTTGGAGACGGCTTGAATGGGTAATGAAGAAAAATTTAATATAAGTTTAACATAACAGCAAATGTACAACGTTTTGACACGGTATTATCACCATCAGGTACAAGAAGTTTACACTGTATATATATACACACAGATATCCTACAGATATATACAAGATATCTCTTCTAAGTCTTGCAACAGTATACGGTCATGTGACCTCTTTGTTCCATACTGTATATATATATGTCCGTGTCAGTGTAAACTACTTGTATCTAATGATGACAAAACCTTGTCTAAACGTTGTACATTTGCTGTTACGTTAAACTTATATTAAATTTTTTCTTCATTACCCATTCAAGCCGTCTCCAAGCATTATCAACAAACGGGGTGTTTATGCTACAAACCTTAGATAATATCTAAGCCTAAATGGTTGTGAGGAGACGTTTGTTATTGTTGTTTCTAAAAAAGTTGGAAACAATATCAAATATAAACGATTTTTTGTTTTGTTTGTTGTTAAGCACAAATCTGCAAGAAATAAATATATCTGATGGGTCAAGAATAATGTGTTAATTAATTCAAATTAAAAATCCAGTTATTTGGGTAGTATTTAGAAGCGCCACCTATCGAGAACGCTTGAGATCAAAGCCTATAGATGGAGTAACGTTTAAGGCTGCTAATCAACAAAGAATGTATAAATCAATTAAAAATAAATACTGATATAATATGAACTTGTCTTACTATAGATTAGATATTAATGTTATACGTACAACAAAGTTTTATCGACTATAACCACTAGAAAATAGGTTAAAAGGTCAATTTCAATGTCATTTTATTATTTTGTTTTTATACCAGTGAAGAAGAAACGTGATTCTCGTTTTGAAAAAAAAAATGCAATTAATTACATATGTTCTTAAAGAAGAAGGAGAAAGTAAAAATATAAATACAAAAATTAAGAAAGAATACTACAAACATTTTTACAAGTACACATTACTCTGGTCTCATGTGATTCTGAAGGTTTTGACAAGTGTTTAGGTCCGTTTTCTTTAGCCATATACTTAGATCCGAGGGAAGATTGGCAGAGGTTCTGAAAATACAACCGAAGGAAGAGGAGCGAGAGGGAGGTAGAGACTCACTTAGCTTGAGGGCATTAGAAAAAGAAGTTTTAATTAGTAAATAGAGGAACAGAGAAGAATGAAGAGCCAGAGTCTTCGACCCTCCAAACTGGGAAGGATTCCATGATCGATATCTTACTTTTAGTTCAAGTACAAGATGTTACTTTGGTTTTCTGTAAACAGATTTACACAAGACTGAATAAAACATGCTAATTTCTTTCTACAGGGTTTGATTCAAGAAAAAAAAACAGTCTCACTTTTACCACTGCAACAACTCACACCTGCACGTGTAAACACTTCTCAACCACTGCAACAACTCACACCTGCACGTGTAAACACTTCTCAACCACTGCAACAACTCACACCTGCACGTGTAAACACTTCTCAACCACTGCAACAACTCGAACCTGCACTCGATACTGTAGCTTAGATATTTTATCGATGAAAGTAAATGAAAAAAAATTAACATTTTAATATCTTAAAAATATCGTTCTTATTTCTAGAGAAAAGTGTAAACATTTCTCACAAACATAGACTATTTATAACAAAAATATCGAACGTTTGAAAGAGAACAATATTAACTATGTATCTGAGTAATACAAGTTTAACAGACAAAAGAGAAGAAGGCATTGCAACAACAACAACAACAATTACTCTTAACTTTGAAAATGACTTATCCAGAAAAAAACTATTATGAAAATATTAAAACGGACGCAATTAACGTTAGGCCAACTGTAACTCTGGGCTACAGAAGATCAATGACGGCTTTTTTAAAAAAAAAAATTGTTTTCGCAGTCAAAAGAAATACTTAATGTAAAACAAAAGCATTATCCAAACCTTCTTTTCAATAGGAGCTAACGTAAACACGCTGATAGTTAGGCTTAGCTTTCATATACTATTTACAACACGCTGTGGGTTAGTTTCACACATTTATGTATAACACGTTAACAATGGGTGAGTTTTATACATCACGTACAACACGTTAATAATAAGGGTTAATCTTCATACATCACGTTAATAATAAGGCTTAGTTCTCATACATTACGTACATCACGCTAATAATAAGGGTTAGTTTTCATACATTACATACAACACGCTAATAATGGTTAATTTTCACACATTACGTAGATCACGCTAATAATAAAGGTTAGTTTCATACACTACGCACAACACGCTAATGATAAGGGTTAATTTTCATACATCACGTTAATAATAAGGGTTAGTTTCATACATTACGTACAAGACGCTAATAATGGTTAATTTTCATACATCACGTTAATAATAAGGGTTAGTTTCATACATTACGTACAACACGCTAATAATGGTTAATTTTCATACATTACGTACATCATGCTAATAATAAGGGTTAGTTTCATACATTACGTACAACAAGCTAATAATGGGTTAGTTACCATATATTATGTACATCATGTAGATAATAAGGGTTAGTTTTCATACATCATGCTAAAAATAAGGGTTAGTTTTCATACGTTACGTATAACAGGCTAATAATAAGGGTTAGTTTCATACATAATGTACAACACGCTAATAATAAGGGTTAGTTTCATACACTACGTACAACAAGCTAATAATAAGGGTTAGTTTCATACACTACGTACAACAAGCTAATAATAAGGGTTAGTTTCATACACTACGTACAACAAGCTAATAATGGGTTAGTTTCCATATATTATGTACATCATGTAGATAATAAGGGTTAGTTTTCATACGTTACGTATAACAGGCTAATAATAAGGGTTAGTTTCATACATAATGTACAACACGCTAATAATAAGGGTTAGTTTCATAAATTATGTACAAAACGCTAATAATGGTTAGCTTTCATACATCACGTACATCACGCTATTAATGGGTTAGTTTTCATACGTATACTACGCACAACACGCTAATAATGAGTTATTTAGCATACTTCACGTTAATAATGAGGACTAGTTTATGCATTATGTACAAAGGCTTACACAGTGAATTACGCTTCTGTCTTTTGAAAACAGGGAACTGTATCCCAAACTAGATAAAAATATACGGAGGGATAACATTACTTATACGGAGGGATAACCTTACCTGCGCTACTTTTTCTCCAACATGATGTTTACTGTGGGCCTGCATCTCTTTCAGGAACTTGGACGTTGTCGAAGAGTGGCTGTTTTCTTTTTGTTTGGCGTTATTCTCAGAAATCATGTTACTCAGAGAGGGTGACCGAGCACGCTGATGCTGTGACCGGTACCTAGACAGGTCTGAGTCTGAGGAGGCGTTCGGAAGAGGCTTAATCAGGTTGTTAGCTGTAGCTGTAAAATAAAATTTCAGCGTGTCTAGTGAATCGGAATTTAAATATGACAACTTTGGTATCACAAAAGTTACGTTTGATAATTGGAGGAAGTAGATTAGTTATATGGATTGCAAGGAATCTCTTTTACCTTATTTTGTAGCAAATAACTTTTCTAAGTGTAGTATCGGACCCTGAAATTTCGCTTGTCGGCGTTGACGAACAGAACTAGTATCGCCTGTTGATTAGAGCACACGACTAACGATCTGCGGGTCGCGGGACCGCAACCCAGCGCAAAAACACGCTCGCTCTTTCATTCCTGGGGACATTGTAATTTATGATCGATCAGACTAAGAGTTGGCGGTGGGCGATGCGGGCCTGTTCTTTCCCTCTGGTCGGCAGTTGAAAAGTAAGGACAGTGGCAAATAGCTCCAGTGGCTTTGCCATAAACGAAACGAACAGACACGAATTAGCCTTATGTTCGCGAACTTGCGAAAGTTAAAAGTACTTCCAAACTGCTTTTTAGTCACAATTGGTTAGAATGGTAAAGACTATCCGTTCCCAAGAAGAAAATAATGGGTTTTAACATTGCTCATTGCACATGAATTATTTTATATCAAAGATTATTAAGAAATAAAAAAAAATACTAATGTTACTCGTACAGTTTTGAAGCGTTTAGTGACTTAAATTTACTTAAAACTTTCACCTAATTCCGCCAAAAAAAAGTATAAACTAAACGGTTTTACCAGACCCCCCCCCCTCCTTTAATCCATCATCTGGGCGGGCTACCATTGTACACGTGCAGTGATAAACTTTTTACTGAACATTACTGAAATGTCATAATGATCCATTATACTCGTTATAAGACCTTATTTTCGTTGAGGTTAATTACATGGGTAAAACTGGCCTTATTGATAAGGAAGTTAATTATAGCGGCAAGTGTGCAAGATTACTTTCATCATCACGAAGCTTATAGAGGGAAAGATTGGCCTTACTGTCACGGAGGTTAATAGTTGTAGTATGTTAGGCCTTGTCGTCGAGTATGTTAGTTATAAAATTTGTCTTACTGTCCAATATTGTAGCTGGATTAGTCAAACTTGTTGTTGGAGCAAATTTTACTGTCCACTATTGTTGCTGGATTAGTTAAGCTTGTTATTAGGGCTGATCTTACTGTCCAATATTGCAGGTGGATTAGTTAAGCTTGTTGTTAGAGTAAACCTTACTGTCCAGTATTATAGCTGTATTAGTTAAGCTTGTTATTAGGGCTAATCTTACTGTTCATTATTGTAGCTGGATTAGTTAAAGATGTTAGGACTAAACTTAAAAGTTTAGTGTGTTTATTGGATTACTTAATCTCGTTGCTGAAGCTGGCCTTACTGTCCAATATTGCAGGTGAATTAGTTAAGCTTGTTGTTAGAGTAAACCTTACTGTCCAGTATTATAGCTGTATTAGTTAAGCTTGTTATTAGGGCTAATCTTACTGTTCATTATTGTAGCTGGATTAGTTAAAGATGTTAGGAGTAAACTTAAAAGTTTAGTGTGTTTATTGGATTAGTTAATCTCGTTACTGAAGCTGGCCTTACTGTCCATTTTTTTTATAGCTGTTATAAAGTTATCTTTAGAGCTCGACTTACTATCCAATGCTTTAACTGGATTAGCTATCTAATTATCTAGTATTGCAATTGAATAAGTGTTAGTTTCTGTTTGATCTTCCCTTTCTATACAAAGCGATAATCGTGTAAGTTAATAAGATTATAAGAGTTTATCTAACAGCACAACACTCTAGTTTGCTTACTTATTCTGGTTGTAAGTTAGATTTATTGTCCAGTTTAGCAGATAGATCAACTAAGCTTGCTAGGGTGTATGTCAATACACTTTATATAGGGTCAAAGACCTACCTACATCAGGTGGTCTTATCACCGTTAACCTTAAATGTCAGTGAAGTTTTAATACTAATCAAAGGCTAAATATCTTCTTCCAAGTAAATGTAGACAGTGAACAGGGAATACTATCAAAGAATCAAACACTTCTTATCAAAGAGTTCAGTGACATTCCGATAGTATTCAAAGAATCAAACACTTCTTATCAAGGAATGTCACTGAACTCTGAATACTATCAAAGAATCAAACACTTCTTATCAAGGAATGTCACTGAACTCTGAATACTATCTTGATAAGAAGTGTTTGATTCTTTGATAGTATTCAGAGTTCAGTGACATTCCTTGATAAGAAGTGTTTGATTCTTTAGAGTTCAGTGACATTCCGAATATTATCAAAGAATCAAACACTTCTTATCAAGGAATGTCACTGAACTCTAAATACTAACAAAGAATCAAACACTTCTTATCAAGGAATGTCACTGAACTCTGAATACTATCAAAGAATCAAACACTTCTTATCAAGGAATGTCACTGAACTCTGAATACTATCAAAAGTTACATGTCTTCTCGGGAAATGTCTTATTGAACTTTGAATAATACTACAAAAAAAAACACGTCACGTCTTCTCGAGAAATGTGTCGCTGAACTTTGAATATTACCAAAAAG
>NW_013669385.1:0-10346 GCF_000517525.1 Limulus polyphemus
ATCAGTCACAAGAACGTCGAATCTGAATCACTTGAAAAAAACACGGGGGTGCTTAACTTTTTTCCAGGTGTATATATTGTACCTAAAATGCCCAAGAAGAATATACATTTTCTGTCTTACACTTAACTGCAAAGTTTTCTTGAAGATATAATATGATCATTAACAGGTAAAAACACTCTTATGTTAAGAACTAAGTGCACTTTGTCGATATTATATTAAACTCACAAAGCACAATGATCAGCTTCATGAGGAACTCTCAAGGAGAGCACCCAAATGACAATCTCCACAGTATAATAAAACTCACAACCTTCTGTATCAGCACAAACTACTTATAACATGAATTTAATCACTAAAAACATAATGAAGGCATAGCTATCTCGATCTTGGTTTGCCCTCTAAGCATTGCTAACATTTTTATCGCTAACAGCACACTAATCTTTTATACCCCTTTATTTAGTGCTATTTCAGAACATGTGCTGCTCATGTGACTCCACTCCACCAATTATACTGTGCCATTTATACTAGCACAGGTAGCTCCCTCTACTATTCTAACACAATGCTCACTTTTGAGAATTGGCAGGTATAATCTATAAACACCAGCAAATCAGTGGGGAGGAAGGGTGGGAAGTGGTTGAAAGGTGGCAAGTACCTATGGAAAATACATTTTTTAGTGTAAGAAAATGTTAACTACCAAAACAGTACTACCTCCTCACACCCAAATCTAGAATCCGACACTGCAAATCTAGAGGGGCCAGTGAAGGCATGACAGTATTCAATCAAACAAACAACAACTGCCTTGAAAGAATGCACACCTGTGGGGTATAGCACTACTTCTGGAACAGGTATCCACTTCACCCACTAACGAACAAATTAATACATGTAGGGTAAAATGTAAAAGGCAGGCACTATGTCAGATAATACAGAATCATCCTGTTGTCAACAGATAGTGCATAATGCATCCACATATGTAGCAAGCATTAGCATGGGACATAGTGATAGTTAATCTTAGTAAGGTGCCTCATAATTAGATATAAACAAAAACATCCAGGAGCCTTGGATCCAGAATATTATGTTATTGCATAATCAATAAGTATAACAATGATAACCCTCTTTGCACTGAGTGGACACATATGAGTATGAAGAAAGCCTCCATGGTCCACCACTCTAATGCTCCACTATAGGAAATGGGGGGGAGGGGGAGAGAAATATGTGTTGCCGAGTCTGGAGAAATGACTGTAGACAATGCAATGAGTTTCTGCAATTCCCTATTTTGAAAAGAAGAAACATTCCAATTCTAAGAATCGCAGGTCAGTAGGGATGGGGAAAAATCTACATTTGCTTTACTCAGGAAGTCCATGAGTGATAGTCTTTTATATATAGTACAGTGATAAAACAAAACAAGACCGGTGGTCTCACAGAAACACCCCATCTCTACAGTGAGCATTACAGAAGTGTACAAATTTAGTGCAAAGATATAATAGTCACGATAACTGACCAGGCAACACCTGCTACCGCATATCAAGGAAATAAGATAAAAATGATATGTTGACTTACCCAAGTCAAAAGTGAACAGACGTGTGTTGATTTGCAACAGAATGAAGACAATACCAGTCTAAGGAAGACACAGCTGGGTTGTGTAGATAATGTGCAACTAATGTATTACCAGCCTTAATAATATCCTCCAAAAGATGGTGTTTAGAAGCAGCCAAAGACATAGCTAGATGATGAAGTTGGTGCAAAGAAACATTATGTACATGAAAGTCTTCATGGACACATCAGAAAACACCAGTCGTATGAGATGATGAACCCAACTAGTGAACATAATAGGTGATATATCACAGGAACAGAGGAATTCCGTAGAACAAATAGATAGAAACGAGAACTATGAAAAGAGGCAGTTAGAGACAAATAACATAGCAGGGAATGAACTGGAGAAAGTAATTGATTCAGATCCAACCAGGAGTACAGGTGGGAAATGGTAGGTAAGGAAATAGGAAAAAAAGGCTAAACAACCTTCCTAGGCAGCCGATGTCATGGGAAGGAAAGCCTGATATGGATAGAGGATAACATAAGAGGAATAGTAAAGGGTGTGGGAAACATTAATGGCATAAATATTGGAACAATGATGACCGCATGCCAGGAGAAAGAGAAAATAGATCATAAGGGAAAGATGGTACAAGGAATATATTGCAATGGGTTCAAAGAGAGAACCACACAGGGCATGAAGGACAACATTGAAATCTCAATCTGGCAGAAAAAGGAATGTGGCAGATGGAACAGATGAAAAAAACAGAAAAGGAGGGAAATAACCAGGGAAGAGAAGGCTTTCTGGAAGTGAGAGAACAGAAGATGTTCGACAGGGCACCCCTATAAAGAGCAACAGTTGAAATGGACAAACTATGATCAAACTAGCAAGGTGAAGAACTGGGACAGATGAGGAACAGAAGCACAAGATGGTCAAAAGCCATGGTAAATAGACCAAAGTATGAAGGAAGACCAACACCACTGGTACATAGACAAGGTGGAAGGACGAATTGTATGGGCAAGGGAAAATACTACATGAGGGGTGAGTCCCTAAACTGAGACAAGGGACTGGACAAAAGCCTCACATGAAGATAGAGATTGGTGATGTTGGGATGATAAATGTCTAATTACGGTTGTTGGAGGAGTGATCAGGATAGAGGTAAGGGTAGGGGCTGTTGCTCCAGTAAGGGCCAGAGTAGAGGGACCCACGTCTGAGCCAGTCAATGTGGAGCAACCAGCAAAACACGACAAGGAGTGGTCTAGGTAACGAAAATGATACTAGAGACGAGACTCATTGGAGAATAGGCATCAAGGTGAAAACCCTACAATATGGACTGAAAACATCCACCCTCTAACCTGAGGGGTGAGGAACTGGAGACCAAAAGGAAAGAAGTCTGGTATTTCAGTGGGTGACAAATGCACATATATCCGATGTTCCTAGCTGAGAACACACCCACAGAAATACCTGAGGATAAATGGACCACTTCGTGGGGAGAACCTGGTTGGGATGGGATAAGCAATTGGCCACAAGATTCATAATTCTGGGAACTTAACACACCAGAATCAGCATGTCATGGTCGTTGGCCTAGTACAGGAGATCTAGAGACTGAAAACACCGAGATCTAGACCTAGTTCCGCCTTGTTTGGTGATATAGTTAACAACTGTGGAAATGTCAGAATGAACCGTAACCAATGAAGTGCCGAGGGTTCCAGGATGTGGATATGGAGAGTAGCCTTCTCGACTGAGATCTCTTGGGAATCGAAGAAAGCCCTCCCCCCTCAACCCACCAAGGAAGTATCTGTGAACAGATGAGACTCAGAATGAGGCAGAGGAATGGGAACCCCACCATGAATAAATCCCTATCCGGCCACCAAGCAAGATTGGCCTTGGTAGAGAAGCATTCAATGAAGGAAATGCAGGTGAACCCAACCTAAGGGGATGAGATCTTCCAATGAAGCCCATATCCCTGAAAGAGATAGAACCTTTCATGCAGAGAGAGAAGAAGGTAGGGCCTTTGTGACTGCCTGCTCTATATGTCGGAGAAGGTTGAGCCTGACAAAGATGGGAATTGAAGAGAACCCCCAAATAAATAAGATACTGGGGATAGTAAAGGACATTTCCAACTTAATGAGAAACCCCACCTGAGCAGTTTCTTAAAGAAGCAAGCAGGTGTGAGTGATTGACTGGGCATGGGAAAAGGTTAGCAGTAGCCAGGCATAAATGTACTGGTGAGTCCAAAGACCCAGCGAGTGAAGATGACATTCAAAAGAGCTTACCACTCAACAAAACACATACAGAGCAGAAGGGAGATTGAACGGCAGCACCTAGAACTGGAAGACAGAACCCTTATGGATGAACTGACGAGAAACAACGGGACACTAGGGCAATTGGAATTTGATGAGACATCCATCAAATTGAACTTGGTCATCCAAAGTTTCAGGGAAAAAACAACACCAAGGTGAGGTAGGACTCCATGGTGAAGTGAGGTGTCTCCAGATAGGTATACCACTGGGACAGATCTATGATGGGTTTCAAATCTCCAGTGTTTTTGGAGACAACAAATAGATGGTAGTAAAATTCCAGTTGAGTGGATACCACCCAATTGATAGCTCCTTTGTGTAGGAGGTCTCAAACAGACTCAGCAAGATGACTGAACGAGATATGATCCTAAGGAGGAGTGAAAGAGATCTGGGAAGTGGATAGAGGGAGCAGAACTGAAGGCAGAAACTCTCAGATAGAACTTGTAAAACTCATGGAACTGTCTTGAAGTGTAGTCAAAAATACACAAACTAAGCATACTTAGAGTACTCATTACTAACAAACTAGCAAAACTTAGAAATGTGTGGAGTCTACAAAATATATAAAAATAACAGACCTGTAAACTATGAAAGTTGACCTAAAAACAGAAAACAATAAGTAATACTAAAGTACGAAACCACCCAAGGAACTTAGATGATAAAAGACCCTCGAATATTGAACATAAAAGTTCACCCAAAGAATCTATAAGACGAAGGACACAAAAGTAAAACCTACTCTGAAGAACAAGAGAATAGAAAGACACCCAGTTAACAACAGCAGATTTCGACTCAAATCTATACTAAATAACACAAACAGTGAAAAGAAGTAAAAATAATGAACTGTTACGTCTCTGTATGTTTGCTTGTTAATTCTTACAAGATACAAGTCCTTTCTTTATAAAACTTGTTTATTCTTCCTCAATACAACTTTGTAATGCACTTAATTTTCACAGTTACACACACTATAGTTCACAACAAGTCACTCACTTTCTATCGCGCTTAGACTTAATTGTCCGTCCCCGCAAACTATAGTTCCGATCTCTGTGTCTGCTATCCTCAGTTTCCGCCGACCGTAATTGCTGTCTTTCTTTCTCTCTGCCTGCTTCGTCTCCGCTACGTCTCTGCCTCCACTACTGCTTCGACTCCGTCTGTCTCTCTCACTGTCTAGCGCACTTATATACGATAATACTGCCTGTTCTAGAAACTTCTAAGACTCTCAACACGTGCTACCAGCATCAGTTGACGCAACGCTATCGCAACACACTAGCGAATCTTCTAGAATATTCGTCACATGACCCTGCTGTCATAACACACTAGCAAATCTTCTAGTAATACTCGTTACGTGACCCCTACTGTCATAACAGAACTAACACACTCACAAAGTTAGTCGAAGTTACAATCACCCAAACAGTAACAATTGTGTAAAACCAGTACATATACCAAAAATTAAACAAAAACAAACTAATAATCAAACTATAAATACAAGTAACCTGGATGGTAAAAAGAGGTATAGAAATCTATTTTACCAAATACTGAGCAGAGAAGACATGAAAGACCTAAATTATCAAGTGTGGAAATTAGGTCCATCCACAAAAGCTCACATAAACTTACTAAACAAGGGTATACCTACAGGGAGTGAGGAATACACACTAAAACACTTACCACCGATCTCCAGGGAAAAGAACAATACCTAACCCAGCAGATCATGTGGAGGCACTGTAACAGGTGAAAAGTGCCGTAGAAAGAAATTTCCACACAGTAGTTATATCCTTCTTTACAAAAATTGTAATGTAAAAGGAAGAAATTGTCAGTCAAACATAAGATATGAACTCCCCAAGAACTAAGCCTGTGCTTTCCCAGCAGACATTGTCAACCCTGAGATGTGGGGACATGTGTCAGAACCATTGTTTACTATCATGGAAATTTTATCATCCATCATATTAAATCTCGAATTCATATGAATAAATTAAAATTCATAAAACAGAAATATTTCTAAAACAAATGAGTAGAAACAATGGAAACCAAATACAAAAAGTTGAAACTGGTATAAATTTGTGATCAAGCACAATCAAATTTTTGTAGTCACATGGAGAACGAGTTAAAACACACGTCTATACACTAAAATGCCAATCAAGAAAGTATAGATGGTGCAGTATAATTGGTGGACAGTAGTCATATGATTATCACATGTTCTGAAATGGCACGAAAATAAAGGGGTATAAAAGACTGGTGTGCTGTTAGTGATAAAAATTTTAGCAATGCTTAGAGGACAAACCTAGGTCGAGGTAGCTTTGGGTGAGTGAGAGGAGGTAGTACCATTCAGGATAATACATTACTATATAAAATAAGGTAGAGTAACTTATTGTCTCAAAACTTAAGAAATTAATCACAAGCATTTTTTTTTTATTCAAAACACACTTACGATAATCAGTGAAGGAACAATGACAGTCATCTTTCATGTAAAAATCCAGTGTAATGTTGTTATAAAGATTTTTGGTATCTTTAGTCACATCCTCTTCTACATTCAAGCTTCCAGATATGCATCTAATATTTTCATTCAGTCCTGCTGTAGACATCAAAACCCAATTGGTGTTATTGCAAAAACAATTTATGAGATAAATCTTAAAGTCAGTTACAAAGAGTATTTATAGATGATTGTCTTTCAAGTGTTATCCTACCAAATAATTAATACTTTAAATTTAGAATTAGTCAGCAAAATAACATTACAATTATTAAAATAATTTGGATTTACATTTCTAAAGAGGTCCATCTGGTTTTTGTGAAACCTTATAAACTTGAAATGGAATGAAATTCTTTTCTAATAGCTGCTTGATGTCTAAAATATCTAAGCTGTCTAAAACAATATTTAAGATATATATATATATTACACAGTTAAAAATACATTTTCAAAAACAATAACTACAGGTTTACTATTAAACAAGAATCTGTAGTAATATTATTTTACAGGTTTTCAGAACCAGACAATTTGAATCACAAATATCAACATACTTTCCACGAAATTAATAAAGTCTTTACTTGTATTAATTCTTCCAGCTCAAAAGTGACCACATTTCTACTCATTATCACAATCTGAAAATAATGTCAAAATGCTTTGTATTTTCTTCATATGTTAGTTAATGACACATTTGATCAACATAAATCATGCTAAAACAATAAATATAATTTTTTTCTTGAAACAATGTGATAACATGACTAGTCATCCAATATAAAAATAACAAAAATATAACATACCTTCACTGATTGTGTTTTTCCATGAGAATACTGTTTGTGCTATGAATAAAAAACAACAGATTTATATATTTTTAACAATATACACAATTCTAAACATGAATAGTTACAAAAACATTGTGTAAGTATTAATGAGTCAATATACAAAGTAATCTTAATGCATACATCTCCATAACTAACCAACATAAAAAATTATTCCTGTAATTAAGTCACACTTAATGAGTCAATATACAAAATAAGCTTAATGCATACATTTCCGCAACAAATCAACATAAAAAAAAATTCTATAATTAAGTCACAATCTTAGTTTACAAAATAACTGTACCAAGATTCCATTCAAACGAGTACAGATAAGACTGTTTTCAAACTATCACTACTACAACAAGAACTTGATATCTGAAATATCAATATATTATTAAAAAAACTATTTTAACTACAATTTACACTAACCATCAACTTTCATCTTCAGGCTGTAGTCCTTAGAACCCATAGACTCTAAAAATGAATAAAAATTATGATCATTGCTAAATAAACTTAAAAGAAACAAGAAATTATTTTATTAAAGTACAAATTCAAACTAAGTTGAGGTAACTTACAGTGATGATTTGTGAAAGGAAATGAAAAACAACCAAGATACAGTATAAAATTAACCAAGACACCCACTGGAATATATAAAAAAAAAACTTAAAAACAATATAATGCATTTTTGCATTTCTTCACATTGCTAAATAACTGTTTTAATTACTTAATTACCTTTCGTTCTCTGTTATATAATATAGTAATATTATTGGTAGTTAAGTAAAAATAAAACGTGTAGTATAGTAAGATACACACACACACACATTTATCAGTTGGAATGAAATATTTAAAATTGTTTATTTGGACATTTTTATATTTTATATAAGTGGACTAATGAGTTGTATCACCTTCTCTATATATAAGGCCTGCTACTGTGTGGATCTCTTTAGAACCATGGAAAATCCAAATAGTAACACTGAAAGACTGAGGATGGGAGCTATACTAATTTGCAAACTATTGGGCTTAGAATAGTAGTTCCTTAACATCTTGGTACTTGTGGCCAAGCATCATATTGGGAGCTGGAATGCCATCTTCAAAAACAGTTTGGTCTCTCTCCCATTGATGTATAGTACTCTAATTATTATTGTTATTTTTTTTATTATTATTACTATTACTTTTGTGAGCAACCACCTTCCAACTTCTGGCTGCAGACAGTGAAAGGTGGTAAAGATGTGGGACGTTGTGAGGTTGAGCACCCACATCTGCTCCTTTTCTTTTTTTTTAAGCATGTAAGATTAGTGAAATTGAGGTTAAACTGGATAGATGGTGTACCCACAAATCAATTTGGGTCTTACTTCTGTTGGCACCTCAAAATATCAGGACACATTACATAATGACCTACCCTATGATTTGTGCCTCAGTGTTGGATGTTTGTTTTGTGGTTGCATTTGTATTTTTTCAAGTATATTTTTTTTCACTTATTTATATTTTCCTCCTCTACAAAATTAAATTAAATTATATTTTTTAAGGTTTGGATATGCTATGTAAAATTCACACTATCCTTTCTTTTGATGTAATTTGTTAAGAAAAAAATTTATGGTTTACCTTAAATAATACACACACATGGTGAGCCATATTTATGTACTTATTTCAAAACTACATTTACATGACAGTAATAGATTTTTGTTTCAGTTGTGTACCGATTAACTGTAAGATGTCAATGAAAAGAAATTCTCTTGTTATATTCCAAAATATGCTGGATCAATAGAAAAAAGATAATAAAAGAAAAGAAACTTAACAGCCTGAGAGCTTTTGGAAAGAGAACTTTCCTTTATCAGGAGTTAATTGGTAATGTTATTGTTGTACCAGAAGTGAGACATCACGTGTTTGTAAAAATATGACCTTAACTGTGAAAGCATTAGCACTGCATGTGTACGTGGGATGTGTAAGTGATATCAAACATAGAGAAAGAGTGTTTTGAATAAAAAAAAGGCTTACAAGAATATGTATTTGTGCAAGAAAGTAATGTCCAGAATTACTAGGAGATTTATTAACAAAATCACTTAATGCTACAGATACTAAAAGATATTACTAAAAAAATATCTAAGAAATGAAATACAATAATAATCCATTTACAAAGGAAAACAGAAAAATAACAGATATTAAGTAAAAATTATAATGCAGAGATAAAACGAATTTTAATTGAGTATTACGAGTTACAATGTTATTACAGGAATAAAACAGAAATTCATTTCAAAACCAAATTTTCTAAGTTTTTCCAGAAAGACTTTCAGTTAAAAGTCAAAATTCATTAATTCCAGGGTTAAGGTTAATACAATAAGATGTGACAGTGTTTAAAATATTGATCCATTAAGCTTCCAAATCTCTGACAATGGACTTGCTTGTGCACGAGTGCTTATTGTACCAGATAATGAGATATAAAATTAATTTGTATCATAGCTACAAGTAGAAGTCCTTTAAAAAAGGTTTTTAAAAGTGTGTGTAAGTATCCTTTAATACAGGAGAATTTTTTTGGTTGTTAATCTAAGTAAGTGTATTTTGGGGAATATTTTGTTGTTTCCTATAGGATTTGGGGAAGTGTGATAAATTTCATGGATTCAGGAAAATGTCCATTTTTTTTATGTTCCAATTCAGGATCATGGAATAGTTTCAAATTTTGGAAATTGTTGATAAATTCAAAAAAGTTGGCATGAAGGGAATTCAGGAAATTACAAATATATTGAGCAAAATATTACATAGTAAGTACTAACAAGGTGCTAGGTCTGCAGAATATGTTGTGCTTAAATATGTAATCCAGGTAGGCTTAATTGGCATTAGAGACTACTGTAATAATGTATCACTAAAATAAATTATAATTGATAATTTCTTTTGTCTTATTTCACAACTATTCCATGTATAATCTAATTTATATTTAGAGAGTAACCATAATAATGTACCACCAGTAAGACTTATTATTTTTGTGCTTTATTGCCCATTTTTCTGTCTTATTTTGCAAGTTCAACAGAAAATAAAAAACTGTATGAGTAACAGCTCATCTTGACAAAAATATTTTGAACCTGTTAACATGAATGCTAAAGTTATTAGTAGTCTGCTTGTGATATTTCATTACATACTTTAGTTTAAATTTTCATGTTTTGCTAAATCTGGTATTATGCACATAACAATGACCAGGAATGTCGAGAGCCAGCATAGGCCCCGGGTAAAACATCCTTGATGGGCCCCCTTTCTCTCTTTTT
>NW_013669385.1:11030-15614 GCF_000517525.1 Limulus polyphemus
TAATGTATCAAGTGTCTATATGCAAAGAAAAGCAAAAAACTATGGTTTTTATCATTCAATGAATATATAGCTTAAAGATGCTTTGCGGGCTTTACGGCATAACCAGTTTCAATCGCCTGGGCCCCTGGGCAGTTGCCCCCCTGTTGGCAGGCCTGACAATGACTATCCTTACATGACTTATCTAAATAGCACTTCATTAAGATTCTTGAGCAATGTAACATAACTCTGATACTTAATGAAATGCATTATCTGCAGCAGTTTACACCAGACAATTAAAGGTTGAAATCAAATTATTCCATTATTTTTGCTAGAAATTTTTGTATCAAATATGTTGAGAATAAAAAAAGAAAGAGACCCAAAATTAGAGGAATGTGACTGAAGGTTTTAATTTCCCTAAATGAAATTGTACTTCCCATAGGGAGATTGTGGGAAGTACCTATCGGAAATACATTTTCATTTAGGAAAATTATAACTTCAATAAGGAACTCTCTCTCTGCTCACAAGATTATCTTGGATCCCACATTGAAATGGAGGAGGGACCAATGCGAGGGAAGCACAGGCATATACCCCTGAAGTGTTCAAAGGACACTCCCAAAATGAGAGTAACAGATCAGATGATCCAAGGAGGGGTATCGCACCACATCTGAGCCAGTTATCTCTTCGCGAGGAACATCGACATGATTAGAAGGACCAGACATGGCAGAACATTAATAGGCAGCACATCCATGTGGAAGAGAATAGTTTATCAATGTGATCTTAAACAGAAATTGAATCACTCAATCCCAAGATTGTTCCATGGTGTAGAGTGGCTAGGGCACAACAGATCGTAATCAGTAAGTCAACTACTCACTCGCTGGGTTCCCGACATCCTCGTGAGGGTAGGATGAGGATCATACCGTCTTGACTGTAAATCCAAGAATCAAAAGGGAACCTAACATTTGACTCCAGGAACTCACAGGGTAGCCTAATACTAGGGATCTGGGAATGTGTCATCTGGAATCCGAGGGAAGTCCATCTCATGCATTCAACCCCTGTGACTGTGAAACCAGCCCAAAATGACCCCAGGTTGGTTACAACCTCATCACACAATGAGGGAAACCCAGGACAGAAGTGGAAACAGGCTACATAGACCTTCTGTGACCCACAACACAGAAGACAAGTTACTCTCTGGGTACCAACATCTGTGTGAGGGTAGGAGGAGGGCAACCAATCAGAATGGGGAACTGCATTTAGGCGTCTCAACTCCGAGAAATAGTCACTCACCCAGAGGATCTTGTAACTCCTCCTACACTGGCAAAACACCACCACCCTACTCTAAGCTGAATGGTTATAACCATCTTTTTGGACCCATCCAGCAGGTTGCCTCTATGGTCAATCATCCCAGCAGCTTGGAACTGGTAAGTGGTAAGGACTCTCATACTCCACTGGAAGAAAAGGGGGAAAAGTGTGTTGGAGAGTTCAGAGGGACTGCAACACCCAAGACAGTGCAGTGGGTGATCGCGAAACCCTATTTTGAAAAGCAGACCATACCTGATTTGTTCAATCAAGGCATGGCAGGAATGGGCAGCAATCCCTTCTGCTTTACTCATGCCATACATGGGTGGTACAGGCATGTTATGATGCAGTTATCACGAGGAATGTATAAGAATCGACATGGCTTACAGTGCGGATTTGATATCAAGATATCTGCAAATAGTCATAGTCATCTAAGTGGGACTCATTCCAAGTTCAGACAGGATACCTAGTAAGGCAACACTCACCACAGAGCGAGATCCAAAGTGAAGCTGAAGCCCCTGAAAGAGAAAAAAGCATTAGTGAAGGCTTACTTCATGTCACAGCCATGCCAAAATCTGTAGAATAGCCACAGGTGGCAGGCAATACCCCGAGGAAGCATAAATAGCAATATAGTATAGGTAGTGGGAGATGAACATGTATGGAGTGGTCTACACATGCCCAATCATAGAATATCTTCCAATGACCGACAAAGATGAGAGGCAAGGGAGAAGGTAAGGTGATGGATTTGTTGTGAGGAAAAATGAAGGAAGGAGACAAGGAGGAATAGGCCAACTGGATCAAACATCGAACCCAATTGGTCAGGGTAGCCAGGAAAAGATCATGGAAAGAGGAAGGTTGGCAAGGGATAAAAAGGTGAGAATGAGCACCCAAGAAGGAAGCACAGACAGAACAGAGGAGTCTATCCAGATCAGAATGAGGGTTGAGTTAAGATATAAAAGATAAGTAGATAGGGGAAAAGACAACTTTCCTTATTCAGCTGCAGAGATCTTGGGAAGGAAAGCATGATTTGGATAAAGGATAAGGTAGGAGGAGTGATACAAGGTCTTGGTAATGTGGAGAGCAAATATATCTGACCTACGAGTCCCGCAGGTCGGGAGGATGAGGAAATATACCTTCTAAGAGAGGTGAAACAGGGAACACATAGACAGAGATTCAAATGGAGATTCAAGTGAGGGCATGAAGGACCACATCAATGTCCCAGTCCAGAAGCAACTGACACCTCAGTGGCTGATGGAGCCAGGCAGAATGAATCAACATGGAAAGGACAGGGGAAGCAAAGACCCTATGAAAGTGGGAAAATGGAATGTATGAGATAATGTCTCCTGAAACCCCAAAATTGAGGAAAATGAAGAACCTCTCTCAAAGAGCCACGTGAGAAACTCAGAGATACAGACAACCAGTGGGTGAGAAGCTTGGAAATCACTGAGTCAATGCCAAGGAGTAATAAACGCTCCATTTGCATTTATAGATGGCCTAAAAAGAAGGGTGAATGGAAGAGGCTAAATGTGAAGCTACTCTGTGAGAGAAACTGGAACTCCTTGCCAAGGGCTTGAGAAAAGCCAGAAATGGATGGCACAGGATGGAGGGCCAGAGACTAGATTTTATGGAGCAAGACAGAAGGGAAGAGGAAGGGGAAGGACCACCTGCAGTTGGAGCAACTGAGAAAACCAGGTTTGAGCAGGCCAGTAAGGTGCAATCAGAAGAAACGTGTATGGTGTGGCATGGATGAGGGAGACCATCTGATGACGTAAATGGATGGGAGGGTAAACATAAAGGAAAAGATCCATAGTGCAAAAACATAGGAATCTGGACATGGTGCCACCTTGGTTATTGTTGGAATGGAACATAACCAGCCAGCAGCTGGCAAGAGAAAGAAATTGATCCAAAGCCTGATGAACAGCCAGGAGTTTGAAAAGAGAACTCTCATTCACAGACCAATGAATTGAAACCTATTGGTGATCTACCCAAGCAACCCAGCCCTGAAGGGATGCATCTGTGAACCCACCGATGTGTGGGCTCTGTTCAACCACCAATGGAGATAACCTAGAAGAGATGAGGGATGGGATATAGAAGTATCCAAAAGATTCTGGGTGAGGATCTATTGAAGAAACAGCATATGGGCCCTGCCCAGGGGTATGAGAGGGGGTCATGGAGGACAGTATCCCAAAAAGCAATAGAACTCACAAACTGGAAGTGTGGGAACAGACACGGCTTTCCAAATGGTCCGTTCCATGGGTGTTAAATAAAACACCCAAATGGATAAGGTATTGGGTAGGACAATAGAAAATTTCTTTAATTTGACCAACCAACTCACCCATGCAGTTTCGGCCAGGAGCTGACGAGTGTGACAGACCAATTCCTGTTCAGAATGAGTAATACGAAGCCAGTCGTCCAAATAAACATGGAAGCACAACCCCATGGTAGGAATATGTTGAGCAAAGGAGCAGACTGCAAGATAAAACACATATGGTGCTGAGGCTAGGCTGAAAAGTAAGGCTCAAAACTGATACACAACCCCCCTGATGGACAAACCGAAAGATATAAATGGGAACGCTCCACCACAGGTATGTGTAGGTAAGCATTGGAAATGTCCACCTTGGTCATCCAAAGACCTGGAGAAAATTCCCACTAAAGAGACAGGTATGTCTCTATGGTAAAGTGAGGAGTGTGAGCATAGTGATTGAGATGAGATAAATTGATGACAGGAGGCCAGAACCCAGTCTTCATAGAAACCACAAACAGGGGGAGTAAAACTCCTGTGAACCTGGTGAGCTGGTTCGAAAGCCTGTTGTGCGATGTGGTCCCGAACCCCCTCTGACAGATGCTGGCATGTCAAGGGATCCCGAGGAGAAGGGAAGAGAATGGGAAGACTGAATAATGGAGGAAGGGTGAGAATGAGGATAACGAATCCCTCCAAGAACACCTTGTGAACCCGGACATTGGCGAGAAAAAAACCCCACAGATGAACGATATTTAATAGCAGTGGCGTAGCAAGAGGGGGAAGTCACCCCCAGGCACAGGTGTGAAGGGGCACAAAATTTCCTCTGGCCTAAAATGCCTATTAATTAATAATTATGCACTCCCCTAGGATATAGCGCAACTGTCCTATGTTAAGCAAATATGACATAGTCTTACGCTATTTGTGTGTATTATGCTTGCAGCTTTAACTTTTAAAAGCCGCTCACTGAAATATAATGAGGCCGAATTGACGTACAGAAGTAAATTACACTATTCCATCATTTATCTGTAGATCAAATACAAGTCCTAGAGTACAATGTACAAGTAAGT
>NW_013669385.1:16614-18777 GCF_000517525.1 Limulus polyphemus
TCCTTCAGCAAGCTGAAATTCTTACATACTTGAGAACCTCAATGACTCTAGAACGACTTAGTAACTTGGCAATATTAAGTATTGAAAAAGATGTATTTAATACCTAAAATTGTGATAGTTTAATTGATGCATTTGCAGCAGCAAAAGCAAGAAAGGTTCATATAATGTAACCATGAATACCAGAATGCTACCTGTACAAGATCTAGTTAAGTAGATGTACAGTTTTGTAAACTAATAAAATTTGTTATTTGGAAACTTAAGTAGTATTTATCAAACTGTTTTATAATCCATGTACAACACAAGTGACTGCCTTCTCATATAAAACATAAGTCTCAAAACTAGGGATATAACAGAAATTTGTTCTGCATGCTTGAAAGATTACTCTATCTATGTAACTTTGAACAATACTGGATGACATAAATATCAAAATGGTTTACAAGTTATGTAAGTACACCTAGTAAGCTATACGTCATTAGTTCCAGGTTTACAGTTGTGATATTGTGAGATGTTATATTGTGACTTTATTTTAGGCCTGTCTAAGGCAATAATTAATTCTTTATGTTATTGTCATTAAGTGGGTAATGACAAATAATCAAAACATTTCAGAGGTGGGGTGCCAAAAGTGTCTTTGCCCCTGGGTGCTGAGAACCCTTGCTACACCACTGGTCAATAGACAAGCCTCCACTGGGCCCAAACAGCCCACATAGTCACTGGTACAGCTGTTGCAAGATCATGCATCATTGAGTAAATCATCAAACCATGTCACCGTGGGAGGTTGGGAAGGAAAAGGTCGAGGGACAGGAATCGGTGCCACGCTGGGCCCCAACTGTGACAAATACATTACCAAGTTAGAAAGGGTAGAATGTCAATGGGCCGAGGCCACCTGCGACTCCAAAATTTCAGGATCCGAGTCAAACACACAATGCCACAAAAATGGTGCTATACAGAGGTCCCTCAGATAAGAAGCCTGGAGATGGATCTGCACCAAAACCGCATCACAGCCCAAGAGATCCCAATAACAAACAAACCAAGTTTGAAGCACATGAGCCAACATAGAAGTAAGGATGAAAAGGATTTAAGCAGAATACCTCCTCGAGGTTCCTGTAAAGATCCTCTTATAGAAGGTGAAGAGAAGAAAGGTACATGAATGGGGTTGTGAGGTGAGACGAAGGCGAAAAATTGGGCTTGGGTAAGTTGGACAGGGTAATCTGAGTTTGCTCCCAAACAGGTAGAACTGACACCAACAACTGCTGGTCGAGAAAAGAAAAGTCTGTGCAATAACAAGCAAGGGCAGACTGATCCAAAGTCCATGGGGGACGAGACATACTAATGCTCTCCCCCCAATTGAGAGGCAAGTTGGTCCATGTGAACCCTAATATCAGGGAAAGACTAAATAGGGTCAGGAAGTTTCATGTAAGAGGGAAGGTCTAGAGCCATAGGAAACAGGTGTAAGAGACAAAACATCACATACTTGAGAGATAGTATGAAAAGACCGATGATGGAGAAGGTGAATCATCAAGTAGTAAACGGGAAGGTGCGGCAAACTCCAGATAGGGAAACAAATGATCAAAATCGTCAACAGCCTGGCCCAGCCTGAAAGGCTCAGGAGGAAGTGGGGCAGAAGTAAGTGAGAGAGGTTGGCTCATAAACCACTCAATCTCCTGGCGAATGAGTGAGATATATCCCCTGATGGGTCACCCATGCCCATGGCTGAAAATATGGCATCAGATGCTGGCGAAGTACCCAAAGTAGTGACTGGAACTTCATAAATGGGAAACATTTGGAAGTAATACTTTATTAAAATATTAACTCCACAACTGTGAAGTGTTGGAAATAAAATAAAGAAAAATATAAAAAATGAAAAACTAACCACTTCAAGGTAACTGAATAATGTAAAAAAGAACATCTGAACTCGACAGCTGCCAAACGAGAAGTGATAGTTTGATAGTGGCTGTAGAGGGAGTCACATGAATCACGTGATAGTAGTGCTCTCCTATTGGTGGAGAGGTGACACATGATGATTTGCATGAGAGAGGTGTTGGAACTTTGGATTCTAACAGAGGGAGAATGAAGGCTTGTGGCATACATTTCTGTAAAAACGTTTGCATATAGAGGCAGCACAAAACGAGAAAAGCTAATCTTGTAAGCGGAGGTGAGTATCTC
>NW_013669385.1:19160-28194 GCF_000517525.1 Limulus polyphemus
TTTGTATTAAGTCTTAAGGTTTGTAAAGCAATGTTTCTCTCATGTCCTTTTTTTATCTTTTCACATCTAGCCCATCTATCATGCAAAGTAATTTTCATTTTAAGATTAAAATGCACGTACTCACGTATATAAATAATAATACCGAGGTGCAAACCCCCAGGATCCACTTAGCCTGGGAGCAAAATTTCAGGTTTCTAGGTTCTTTCCTCTTGGAGCTATGGCAGTTACACATACAAAGACACATGTCTGTCTGTGAGTTCTATTTGTAATATAAGGATCCAGTTCTTTTCTATGAGGTTTTTTGCTAGCTTGTCTTATCAAAAAGATGTGCATGTGCTCATTTCTTTTCTATGTGTTTTTTCCCAAAAAAATATGTGCACACGCACAAGCATGAAGATAAGTAATAATACCCAGGAGCAAACCTTCAGGGTCCATCCACTTATTAGGGGTGCAAATTTCGGGCTTCTAGGTTCTTTCCTCTTAGAGCTATGGCAGTCACACATACACAGGGACACGTGCATGCACATAGATAAGTAATAATACCCAGATGCACACCCTCAGGGTCCACTTAGTATGAGTGCATAATTTCAGGTTTCTAGGTTCTTTCCTCTTGGTGTTATGGTGGTCACATACATACATACACAGACCCACCCTTTTATGATTATTATATATATATATATATGTTATATAAAATGAAAAAATATGTTAGAACAGTAAGTTATGATTCTGATGACCAAGATCAATAATGTTTTAACAAACTTACAAACCAATGCATAGCTTATAACAAAGCATTGATATGTTAATCATCTAAATGCACTAGTTTCTTCATACTTTAATAACAAGCAATATAAACTACTTGAAACTATGGTGTTGTAATGAATGCCCTTGCTGAAGTTTAGAATTTAGACAAAATAAAATTCCTGAATATCACAGTGTTAGGGTTATTTTTTAATTATTTATTGGTTTTAATAAATTTTTTATCACTTTAATAACAACCAACTGCTAAGTTAGAGTTGAATTTTCCTATTTATTTAACAAGAAGACAATAAAAATGTTGTGTTACTTACGGATAACTTTGATGTTTGGAATAAACCAATGCTTCTTTTTTTCTGGTACAGGATCTGACATTATAATAATAGCAGAACATCAGAATCATTTACAGTAAATTCAAGTTGTACATATGAATCAAACAAAAAATAAATACAAAAGGTTTAGGTATATTAATCAAATAAAGTACAAGAACCAACATCTAGTTAAAACTTGAAATGAAATATGAGACTTACTAGTGTATAGAAAAAATACAAGAGAATCAAACCAAAGTATTGATAAATATTATATATTTTACTCACTCAGTCATGCCTACAAGGACCAGAATGGCCAGGTGGTTAATGTGCTTGACTCACAATCTGAGGGTCACGGGTTCGAAACCCTGTCCCACCAAATATGCTTGCCCTTTCAGCTGTGGGGGCATTATAATATTACAGCCAATCCCACCATTTGTTGGTAAAAGAGTAGCCCAAAAGTTAGTGGTGAGTGGCAATGACTAGCTGCCCTCCCTCTAGTCTTTCACTGCTAAATTAGGGATGGCTAGTACAGATAGCCCTTGTGTAGCTTTGTGGAAATTTAACCATGCCTACAAAATACTTAAATGTTTTAAAGTTATAATTTGGAAAATTCAAAAATTGGTTGAGATTGTGTGCTGAATTCAGCTCAAGGTATTCCTTTCTGTAGATTTTTGGTCAATAAATGTACTGCTGGTTGATGGTATAGTTGTACTGTGTTTAACTTGACTGCTTAGAGGACTGCTTTGTGACTGTCATATGGTGTAGAGATATTTTCACATTCTGGTGTCTATCTGAATGTCAGTACAAAGAAAATGCTATGAAATTTGTGGAAGTACAATTCATGTCTGATTTGGGAGAGCCAAGACAGGCTTGTGAAATAAAGTCTGTGCTTAAAACCTTATGACTCTTGTTTATACTCATCATTTTATTTTCAAGGGGACTACAATCCAAAACCCAGGCCACTGGGTACTGACATCCAAGTGGGGTTAGGAAAGAGGATCATACTGTCTTTACCTCAAGTTCATAAGACCAGAGGGAATCTTTTAACCCCAATCCATGAATGGGCACATGTTGTTTTATAACAATGTGAGAAATTCAACGATCGATCCAGGAACCCGACAACTGACATCAAAAAGATGTCTGTGTAATGTAAACCATCTCACTCAAATATCTAATGACAGGAACCACTCCAAGTGCAGCATTCTCAGAATAATAATCATTGAGGGATGACAGAAGAGGAAGGACCATAATAATCTGCAAGTACTTCCACCATGACCAACAACATGGATGGGGTAACAAGAGTAGAAATGAGTGAGGGAATAGAGACATCTGTAATAGATTTGTGAGGACTTGTGTTGATTAGTTCAACTCTAAATCCAAAACCCAGCCACTGAGAAATGACTTCCATGTGGGGATAAGGATGAGGGATCCCAATCGAAGGGGTGAACTGCAATTTTGATGGCTCACTCCCATGTTACATAGTGAAGGATATCTCATCATCTACACCAACAGAACACTACTGCCCGACTCTCAACTGAATGGTTTTATAATCATATATATATATATTATTTGTATTTCATTATCACATTCAATGTGGATTTTACTAGCTTAAGTATACCTGGACAGGCACCACTCACCAAGAGTGGGATCCATAAAAAATAAGAGAGGGAGATGCCCCTGAAAAGGTAGCTTATGCAGTCACAGTCTCACGAAAGAGTGAAAGATGGCAACAGGTGAATGATGGTACTCCAACAAGGAAGAGACAGCTACCCAAAGTAAAGAATGGGAGATGAATGTATGAGTAGTAGTCCCAGTGCTTGACAGATGAAGTACTTCCAATGGACAACAGTTTGGATATACAGGGAAAAGAGAAGTTGCATGATCTAAGTGAAGGCGTGAGGAATCGATGATGGAAAGAAAGATACAAGGAATAAAAGGCCAATCCAATCACATTCCAAACCCAAAGCAGTGGAGTAAGGGAAAGAAATTGTGGGAGATGGATTCAATGGAAAACCTTGAAAACAATTAAGCAACCCAAAGCATGTATTGGACTGACAACATCATTTGGAACCACTCAAGAATAAGTGGAAAAGTCAAAAGGAATATACCACATAAGCCACAAAATGGAGGTAAATAAAAATGATCTAGAACTATGGAAAGAATTGAGCCAAAACAGCAGAGAAACCTAGATTTGTAATGGCCAGGAAATCAACTAGAAAGACCTGAACCAGAGTGACATGGATCAACAAACATTTTGGGGAAAAAAAGTGATGGAAGGAGAAAACTAGCATGATAAACTGTATGTAATCCTATCTTAATATATCAACAACCAGGGCAAGGAGATGCTGAACTTGAGGACAAAAACAAGAAGGAATTACTTGGAATTGATAAAAAAAAATTTAAAAACTTCATGTGGAGGAGTACCCCATATGATGTAGAAACATCACAAATTTGAAGAATCAAGAGGTCACTCCTACAGAGAAAATTTGACGGGAATGGAAAGACAATGAGCAATGAGGAAAAAAACTTGGAACATTGCCCATCTAGGAGATGTGTATGAATGGCTTGGGTTCAAAAAGGGAGATCCACTGTCTATCACAAAAGGAACAAGAAAGAATGTCCCTTTGGTGAGTGAAAGAAGCCAACACCATCGAATAGTTGAAATGAAACATGATTAGTCAAATCTAGACAAAATGAAAAGAGTGAACAAAAACACAATGGACTGGATGAAGTGCCAGGGTGTAAAGGGAATAAGATCTTTCAACTGGAGACCACAGTCCTGAAGCTTCCTACAGATTGAATAACATTCCTAAACAATAGAGATGAGCATCAGGGAAGATTGAGAAACAATCCAAAAGAAGGAACGGAAGTGGAAAACCCAACATCGTAGGGGATATGAAAATCTATCAAGTCATATAGAAGAGGAGGGAAGGAAGAAAATTAAGAAATTCAAGGGATGGTCCTGATAGTGGGATGTGTAAAAATACCTCCCCAAAGAGACGAGAATGGAACAGGGAAAACACATCCAATTGGAAAATTGAATAACCTTAGCTGACTGTGAAAGGAGTACTATGAGTACGTGAAGACAACTCTAATTTGGAAGTAGCTAACCAAAACTATACATCCAATGAATAGTGTAGGTACAATCACCCCCAAAAAGTGGAAGTTGGGTAAAATTCTGACCAACCTACAAAAGACATATGGCACCAAACAAGTCCAAAGTGTAAGGCATGAAACTGTGACTGAATCACATGGTAAAAGAACCTAAAATAGCATCTCGAAAAATGGAAAATAAGAATGTGTAATGTGGGCATACCCTGACATGCAGAAATAGCAAAACCAAATGTGATCAAAGACTACATATGAAAATGGAAAAGACCCAAGAAGTGATTGAGGTGGGACAAATTGATCCAGAATGCCAAACAGTATTGAGCAGACAAGATGAATGAAGAAAACCCATAGGTAGAACAGATAGAGGACAGAAAATTGCTGGACATGTAAAAGAATAAAGATGAAACAAGAAAAAATTAATATAGCATGGCATATAGATAATAATATTGAAAGTATTAAAAAACCATAAAAACATAATGTCTTATCTTTCCAAAGTCAATGGACTGTGTGTCAAAATGTGTGTTCCCTCACACACGAGGCGAGGACCAACGACTATCAGCTCCTTGGACGATCAATCTCCTGATGAAGTAAAGCCAAAAATCTTCCCACAGAGTACCGTGACCTGAAGCCAATGTAAAAGTGCGAATAGAACATCTGACCTCCAAAGTGGTAATGTAGAATTCATAATGCAAAATGAATAACCAAACACAACTGTGTTGGCAGAAACAAAGAAAAGATTTTTGTAATGAAGTAGTAAGTTCTGTAACTGGGTAGAAATATTTTATATTTCTACTTCAGAATAACTCAACAAGTGACAAATATAACTATTGTATAATAAAAAGTAAACTTGTTGAGAGAAATTAATACAAAGGCACAGAAAAAATTAAAATAAAACACTTGAAAAGAACATAAACTAAGCATTAGAACATGGTTACTGCCAAATGAGAAGTGATCATTCTGTAGAGTTAAATAGAGGGAGTCACATGCATCAAGAGAGTACATCACACTCTAATTGGTGAAGGGTTGTTGCAGGACGATTTGCATGCAAGACACATTGGAATCAGTCAATTCCAGATGTGGGAGATTCAAGGTTTGTGGCCTGTGCAAAAATGTTGTTTTTGAATATAGATTGCAGCACTGAATGAGAATAGCTATTTATGTGAAAAGAGGTAATGTACAGTATTGGAATACAGTTTAATTTCTTTATCTACCTTTAGATCTTAATTTCTCATCCACAATAGTTCTACACAAAACAACCAGTTTCCAATTTTCAGAATAGTGCATTATTTTCATTCATACTTAATCACCTTGTTGTATGTCTTTCATTTCATCTGTAACAAATCACTACAACCATCCTTCCACATACTAGATCCCCAAACCTCTAGTTTTGGTGGAGGTTAAGTACCTGTACTCAATTGTGAAATTATCACACTGATATTCCCACAACATATCTATTTTGCTTGTTTTTCTTGGACATACCAATACTTAGATATAATTTTCTTATACTTTTTCTCCACTTGTTGTCAAGTATATCATAATTTTTTAAACAAAGACAGTCATATGAATATTTCAGCCTTACATGCTTTGCTTTTTACATTAAAAATCTGTTTCTTAGAAACTGACATGTTAACAACTAAGCATGTAATACTGAAAGCTTTGTACCCCTAACTTAAAAGATAAGTTATTTTATTTACAGAGCTGTGACAATCAAATCAGAAATTAGACTCCTATTGCTGTACATGTGAAAGCATGGTTTCTGAAATGCCTACAATGACTAAATCAGTTTAATAAGTTAAAAATTATAAATAACAAGTCAAATCAACGTTTTAGGTGATAATCAAACAAACATTGTCTAGAGTAGTAAACCATACATTAATTAGTTACAAAACTTTGTAGAAGATTTTACAACATAAATTGTTATGTTATATGCATGTTTACAACAAATATATAACACATGTAGGAGAAAAATACACTTTTAATGACAAATATTAAAGCTTCAAACATTAATAGTGCTCAGAATAAAGAAATCACTAGATTATTACAGCTTTTAGCACTACATGACTTATTCTATTATTTAATACTTTTAATAACTGTATGATAGTTTTGAGTATATTAGGGCTTTTTTTAATCATAAATATATTAAACTTCAGTTGATTTTTTCAAGGTCATTAATTACACATACTTTATGTTAATTACCTTACTATAATAGATGTAATATCAGTTTCTGCACATGTAACCAAAGCTCCTGCACCATCTATTGAATGGCACCACAAACAAAAATTCATGTGGTATGTGCAACAATCATTTCTTTATAAAAGAACACAATTTTAAATAATAGTATTCTCCTTACAACAAGAACATGACTTTCACTAAGACTGTACATGAGGGTTTGATTATATCTTTATTGATGTAATTATAAATGTAGTACTGAGAAACTGGAGTTCATAAAAAAAACTATTATTTTTTCAATAAACAGTTCCACTTTTAATATATGAAAAATTACAGTTTAATACTATGATTAGTAATTACTAGCACAAACAGCCACCTGTACGGTGATGTTTCTTCTGGTTATTATAATTAATACAAGTTAATACTATATTAGTTAACTTACCCTCTCTGTCATTTTCAACATAAACCAGTAAAACTGAAAACCATAAACATAAAATATTTATCACTATAGAAAACTAAAGTTTTAAAATCACTGCTTAGAAGTATGTTGTATATAATACTTTATACATACACATGAAATGAAACAACCAACTGTACAGTAACTGCAATTGTAAACATATGAGTATGAAAAATATTGGATCTCTTTTTTTGTTTCTTTACAAGTTCAAAATTTATTGAATAAAAGTTTAAGAATGACAATTAACAAACTATAAGTGTATTCATGAAATAATTCATAATTATTAAAAATACAAGATTAAAAACTCAAGTATAATGTTGATTTACTTATTGCACAATAAAATTTGATTTATTAAAAGCAGACAGATTAAAAGTTAAGCTATAGATTCTCCATTATCCCACCCCCTCCCCCTGTTATGTGAATTGTTTATCATAAAATTTGAAAAGGGCACATTAAATACTTCTGTTGTTAAACTGTTCGTGTGGTTATGGTATGTGGATGTCATGTTTTTGGTGTAGCATAATGGTAATAATACATTAATGAAGTTTGAATAACATCTTAATTCAATTATTTTACATTGGAAGTTGAAAAAAACTGGTCAATTGAATTTCCTGTATATGAAAATCAAATGGGATAATGGATGTGTGTCTCATAATTTTGGTTTATAGAAACTGTTTTTGGTTGTCTTTCTACCATAAAACAGATTGTGTCATCTATGGGCATAAAAATTATCTGCATTTTCCATATTTGTATTTAGAGCACGAAAAAATCTGTATTTATGATTATGATTTAAGATTGGAGTTAATTTCCTTAAAACATATATCAAAGGGGAGAGGCTATGATCCTGAGGTTATTGATAGGTTGTATAATAAGAATCGTAATAAATTAAAAATGTTATATATGAGGTTACAAAACAATAGTACAGCTGAAGGGTGGGTTTTCCTGCCATATGTTCAAGGTATTTCAACATGAAAAGGTAACTTAATTAAAGATATAGAAATTGTAGTAAAATTTCTTTTTCCATTAAAGGACTTTGATAAAGGAATGGTTACCAGATTATTCAAATCTGCTGATAACATTAAAGTTCTGGGTGTTACTGGGTGTGAGGAGGATGCTACTGTTTTATAAAAATATTTGGTGAGTTGGGCAGATAAATGGCAGATGACTTTTAGTTATAATAAATGCAAGTTAATGTATGTGGGATATCAAAATTTGAATTATAAGTATTATTTAGATGGAAATAACCTTAACAGTGTTATGGAAAAGTCCAGTTCATCAATCTCTTAAGCCATCCAAACAATGTGCTTTTGCTACTGGCAGAGTAAATAGGATTTAAGGTTGTATCTACAGAAACACTGAATACAAGTTTAAAAAGATTATATTGTCATTTCATAGGCCATTGGTTAGGCCTCATTTGGAATAATGTGTTCACTCCTGGGTTTCTTACCTTAGAAAAAAAGGACATTGAATTTTTGGAAAGGGTTAAGATTAGGGATACTATGATGATACCTGGGAGGGAAAGGTTGTTATATGAGGGTAAGTTAAGATTTCTGAACTTGTTATCTCTTGAAAAAAGAAGAGCTTGAGGGGGTCTAATTGAGGAGTTTAAGATTGTTAAGGAAATTGATAGTGTTGATGCATTATCTTTTTCGTACTTAATGGTAAGATTAGCAAGACTATGGGACACAAATATATATTTTGGTAGGGTAGGAATCATCTTCAGCTTAGACAGACAGCTTTATTTTTCTAACAGAGTGGTTGGCTTCTGGAATGGGCTACCTTCAGATGTGACAGATGCAGTTAACTTAAAGTAGGTTAAGGGAAACTTGATAAATATTTGAATGATAAGTGTTTTCCTTTAAAGTCATATTAAATAATTGTTTTTCATGTGTAACAGAGAAAACAGGGCAAATTTCGAAAAGCATTACTTATAAAATTCCTTGTTTCTGTGGTTAAGTTGCTTCTAAATAAATATGTAAAAACCTGAAATTTTGAATTAAAAATATAAAAACGATGTATATAAATGTAAACTAACTTAAAAAAACTGTAGTGGTAGGAGTGGCATGCACATCTCATGTTATGGACTGGAAAAATATTAAATTGAAGAATTAGACTGAGCTTAAGTAATAATGGCTGGAGACGGCTTGAATGGGTAATGAAGAAAAACTTTAATACAACAGCAAATATACAACGTTTCGACAAGGTTTTGTCATCATCAGGTACAAAACCTTGT
>NW_013669385.1:28692-31160 GCF_000517525.1 Limulus polyphemus
GACAAGGTTTTGTACCTGATGATGACAAAACCTTGTCGAAACGTTGTATATTTGCTGTTGTATTAAAGTTTTTCTTCATTACCCATTCAAGCCGTCTCCAGCCATTATTAGTCTCAAAGTGGGTTCCTCATCATCGAATTTGAGCTTAAGTAAGAACTTAATATAAGACAATTAATAGAAACTGAAAAAACAAATGAAAAACCTTATTATTTTAAATAAAGATTTTGGTCAAGGTGTGGTAGAGCACCAATAAAACATGTAGTCCTTTTAGAACTGCACCTGTTTTGAATAAATCTAATTTATTGTGCAATAATTAAGCATTGTATGTGTTTTTTAATCTATAATCTGTGCATGAGTATCATTTAATTTATCTATTGAAAGCATGTTCATTAGAACCATTTCCTAAAATTGTATTATGTAATTTCATTCTAAAACTTGATAAACAATAGCTGCAGATTAAAAAACTATATATATATATATATGCAATTGATTCAGATAAAATGTATCAAATTGTTAATAAAATATTTTGCATTTTCTTTTTAAGTGGCTTAAAATGTTATATTAGGTTATAAAAGAGTACTTGAGAGTCTGATATAAAAACATTAAAGTTGTGGGTCAATAGATTTAGTCAATTTATACCAACCAATTTCAGAAATAAGTACTCTGAATATATTCAGTTTGTTATATTTAAGGCCCATTCATCAAAGCAAACTGAAAAGGATTATTATGAATCACAAAATGGAAGAAAACACAAATAAGAAAAATAATAATATCAATGTAATCTTCATTTCTATAAGCTTCTATGTTGTAAACTGTGTGTATATGTGTGTATGTCTCCGTTTAGGAGACATATACACACACACCAATAAATAACCAAATGGTGTATTTAAGTGTTTTACATTCACAAAAAAGAAACCTATCATTCTATAGGTATTTGAAAAACTTGTAGCATTCCGCCACAATTTAATTCTTCATCTGGCTCACAGACATACCCCAATGAAATAATAGACCATTCCAAGCTTTTACTTGTTGTTAAACAAATGTTTAAACAACTCTACTTAATTATATACCAGCTGCCTAGTGTTGGCTAACAATATGAAGAATTAAATTGTTGCAGAATGCTACAAGTTCTTCAAATACCTATAGAATTTAATTCTTCGTCTGGCTCACAGACACACCCCAATGAAAGAATAGACCATTCCAAACTTTTACTTGTTGTTAAACAAATATTTAAATAACTTTATTCAATTGAAGTTAACTTTATCCTATTGTTACTAATCATTTTTAAATAATCAAAATATTTAAAGTACAAGAAAAACGAATGGCTTGATCTCTTCAATAATTCTAGAATATATAAATCTAAATCAAAGTGTCTAAAAAGGAATAACATTGAAAAACTGGATAATTATATGACATTTTACTGTGCAGTTTCTAATTGACATTTTGATGAGGTAACACTATAAACATTGTAGGGCTATGTTGTTTATGTTCCAATATATTGGTATAATTAGATATGCTTTTCACAAAATCAAATTTAAAATGTAGTTGCTTATAGAACAACATTTAACTCGTTTGTTTTGGATATTCATTACACAAGGTTTATATGTATACTGGCAGGAATTACACATTTTGATAAAATGGTTAGAAAAAATTACCTTTATACTTCATAAAATTATAAAAGAAATTTTATTTTAACCAACGTTTGGCCTTTTATGATTTCAGAACAAATCAGACCCAAATCACAGACAATCTAAACCCATTTAAAGTTTCTATCTTACAAAAACCAAAGGTTTTAAAGAGAGAAAATATATGGAAGCTGTACTCATTAACAGAAAAAAAATATTAAAATGAACAGAGACAATGGTACACATAACTAAACCACCATTCAATAAACAACATATCATACCAGTACACTTGACACTATTTGTTTCTTAGTGGCATCTATTTTCTATGTGTTTTTTTTTTAGCTAATCATAAAACATATTATGGTTCTCTTTATTTTTATATTTTATGTAAGTAATATATGTCATATGTTAGTACAACTGTATAGTTAGTATGATAACTATAATATTAGAACAATAGTGAAAAAAAAATAATAATAATCTATACATTATTATTGGCACATTATGGCAGACTCAAGAAATAGGTCATTACAAGCAGTTTTAAGATTTAACAAATATTCTAATATCAAACAGTTGTACGTACAAACCCTAATGAAACCCCAAAGGTGAAGAGTTGGTTAAAATAAAAAGTTCTTTTATAATTTTCTTAAGTATAAAGGTCGTTTTTTTCTAACCCTTTTTTCAAAAGGTTTATTATATGACTAACTGTCCTGAATTTTTAAATGACAGACTAGATGCTATTCAACAGCATGCGTTACCAACTCTTGGGATTTTAACATCACATAATACTTAGGCAAATAGGTTGAATGTGAAGAGTTAAATCAAAGAATAAATATAACTATAAAT
>NW_013669385.1:31170-39958 GCF_000517525.1 Limulus polyphemus
AGCTCTTTCTGTGTTTGATTCTTCTTTCAGTTCTTTAAGTACAGGAAGTACAACCTCTTGAGAAGAACTCTCAGATACAAGTGGTTCTCCAGGACATACTGGAATTACTGTTTCACCCAGAGGTAGTGGGTAAATTTGAACTTCTTTTGAAAGCAGCAACATGTTAGCTTTTGGTTCCTTATAGCTTAGAAGTAAGCCATAGCCAGTCCCTGGTTTAAAAGAACGTAATTTCTGACTATTATGATTATAACAGTTTTACATGTCAACTTCCAGAATTAAAAAAATCATTATCTTTTGTTTTGAGACAAAAAATTCAAAAGTGTACATATTACTTAGAGAATGTTGGGTTTATAAAATAGAACTACAAGGGGGAATTGGACATAGCTTGTCCTGAAGGAATGCTTAGTCTAAACTAATTAGGCTTGAAGTAATTGTATAACCAAACATATTTAGTATGAACTATCACATAGTACTGAACCAAGTCCTAGTATGGTAGGATAAGTTTATAATAAACAAGGGAAAAATATCACACATTCCAATGTCTTATAATTTACAAACTTTATAATGTAGTAGCATCAAAAAATATTTTTCTAGAATTGAATTCTAATTCAGAACTTGAGAAATCTAAGTGCTTATTAATTTGCATTGAGTGTTCTTCTCTATAGCACTTAATATTTAATGATTCTTTAGTTTTAAGTCAGGAGTGTTGAAGATAGATTGTTTTAAAAGTGTTAGTTGTGACAAATTTTGTTATGTAACTCTGTATGAGTCGTACATTATGTTTGCAATTATATTGTTGTTTAGGCTTTACTAATATTGTTGATGTCATGTTACTCAAATCTTCGGTATTTTTCTTGTTACCTTAACTGAGTATTATTAAATTGTAGAGCCACTCGCTTAGTTTAGAGAAAGTTTGAGGCCACAGTGAACATTATATAAATATAGGTGACCAAGCGAGTGCAAGACAAGTGCAGTTCAGTCAAAAAATTACATAGCATGAGAAAACATGAAGTTAGCCGGCATGTGAGTGATTAGCCATAACATGCAATGTTTTAAAGTGAGTTTCACAGTTTAACACAGACGAGAATAATTTGTCTTGTCAGAGGGTGTTCTAAAGAAATTGAACCCCTCTGTGTGGACTTTGATGAAAAGGAAACAATTATATAATGTTTGAGATACAACTGTGGTAATCCATGGAGTAATGTAAATGAATAACTCACTGGTAAGAGAAGAGAAAAATAATTCGTCTTGTCAACTGGATTCTAAAGTAATTGAATCAGTCTGAGTGAACTTTTGACAAGAAAAGAGAATTATTTTGAGTTTTAGGTAAAACTGTGATATCCTATACTGTAAGGAATTTTTGTATATACGTTTGACTTGTTTTGAAGACATTATTTTAAAACAAGTTGATTGCGTGCTGTCTGTTTATTGTTCGAATTTATCACCAACAAATCACAGACACCTACTGTAAAAAATCAAAGCCCATATACATAAAACCCTGACATCTGCATTTTTTTCAATCTGAAAATTAGTGGTCCTTCTATTGAATGTATTTGCGTGTCTTAACTTTTAAAATGATATTTCAAACACAGTTCATTTAAAAACAGTATTATTTCTCTTTTATTACACTTCCCATACTTGCTAAATACAGTTTTTTCATTTTCAATTTCTTTAAATAGTTGTAGTATGCAAGTTTTAACACACCATACTCTTCTGTAGTGTAGATTTTTATTTACAAAACTTAGTATGATGACCATAAAAACCAAAATAAAGCAATATTTTACTCAACATTTGGTTTCTTAAACTTCTTCAGGTGTAATCTACTTTAAAGTCAATTGTAGAATATGTAACGAATTTTACATTGGAGAAGCATCTCATGAATTATACGACAGATTTCTTGAGCATTTATGTACCTTAAAACAACTCAACAAATGTGTCAGTGCCACAGTGAATTACTATGTATAACAACATGGTAGAATGACATCTGACTGTCCTTTACATATAGAAATCCTTGCTAAAGCTTAAGATTTTCTTGACTATAAGTACAAAGTCCTTACTTATTTTGAAAGTTAGGCCGCATGATTTGCATTATGATCGTAAACTTTTGTTTATTTCTCTCTAGTTAATTTTTTCTTTTGATTATAAGTTACTTCACATTTTATATTTTATGTTCTGTATATCTTTTACATCAAATTATTTTCATCATAATTTTAAGCTGAATATCTACATTCATACCATGAGACATTGATTTTACTGAATTTTTTTTTGTTCAATATAAACAGTGTGTGTGAACTTCTTCCATACTCTCCATTCTTCTACAGAATAAATTTAAGTGTATACCTTGTTATTCAGTATAAGTAGTAGCTTATTCCTGAAGAAGTTGTAAAAATTAAACAAAATAAATATAACCTTGTTCTGGAGTTTATGATTGTTTTTTTAATCATATAAAATGTTTAAGTTACTCCACTCAACACTTCATAATATGTATTTACAAAATTCTGGATTTTCTTAAGTTCTGATTCTGCAACTCTAACTCTAGTGGAAGCAATTGATAAATTGCAGTTTGAGATGTTACTTTTTTGTGGTTTGACCAGTCAAGGAACTTATCTGTTTTTGTTTTATAGTATAATTGCATCATATTCCTGTTCATCTTGTGTTTGGAGGATGCCTTTTTGCTGTCACATGGAGTAGATATTTCCTCATTTTGGTGCCTTTTTTATAATCTCTAATTGGTGAGCTACAGAGTGAATATTCTTTGTCTATGCAGTTTGGGTGCTTTTGGAGAGATTTGTGCCAACATCTGAGGAAGGCAGGGCATCTATGAGCTAAGACAGTAGGAACCCACTTTGGAAGTCCAGTCTTTGCATCATCTTATTTCCACTGCTGATGATGCATATTTTATTTTAATTTCAAGTTAATTCAGGTTTATTTGATTTTGTCAGAAAGTTACTTTTTATATAATAGTAAATTAATATAGTAGGTGTCTGTGACTTGTTGGCAAGAAATACAACAAAACAAAGAGCACACACTCCACTTGTTTTTAAAATAATATATATATATATTCAGAACATGGTCTTCAATTTTGTTTGGTTACAGAGCTATCAAATGGAAAATCAAACCCTTCCTCCCACACCTTTCATAATTCGTTAATAGTTCTCTCTTACATATAATTATACTTTACCTATAACCAACAGAAAGTCAAGGTTTTCAGTTATCAAATGACGTATTGTATAACATTATTTTCACTCAGAGTACCAACATCGTTCCCACAAGAAAGTTAATGACTAAATTGGATGAACTGGTAATGACTCTTGTCACATAGTTAGAAAGCCACAAAAATTTTGAGAGGAAAGGCTGTTGGTCCCCCATCTTGTGTTCAAGTAACTTCAGCACAGAATATCCAATATAGCACTTGGATGGTCAGATAATGAGGCCTACTGCCCTCACTCACCAGAACAGCTCTCTAAGTCTATTCAGGTGGTCTTCCCATCTTGCAGTGTGTGTGTCAGAATGTCATCCATATAATGTTCAATGTTGATGGTGTTGTACAACATCCTTCTCATCATGCAGTTGAACCATACTGCTGAGTTGACTAACCCAAATGGCATTTGCTTAAATTGGTAACTTCCATCAGGTATCACAAATGCTGTTTTCCCTTTAGATCCCATCTCCATTACTAAGATCAATATTTGAAAAGAACCTGGACTCATCTAGTTTTGTCATGATAGCCTCTGGGTTGCCCATAGGTTCGGAGTTGAACTTCGTCACAAGATTAAGCTCTACAAGTCTATGCAGTAGTGGTGAACAGTAGGCTGAATTTCAAGGCTTGATGATTCCAGCTTCCAACATTGCTTCAACTTGCTCTTTCAATATTTGCATCAGCCCTCATACTGTTCTTAAATACTAACTCGAAGGGTGAAAATCCTGTATTTGCTTGTGGGACTTCTCAATAAGCGAATAATACTGCCTGCAAGTACCTGTCCCAGTCATGTGGTCTCTCTTGGCACATCTGATTTAGCATGTTATTTACAACTGCATTGACTCTCTCACAAAGTCAACTACATTTGGGATTGTATGGGGTGGTAAAGACCTGCAGAGTTCTGACGAGTCTGCAAACTTCCTGCATCAGTTCTGAAGAAAACTGGGTCCTTCTATCACTCAGGATTTCTCTCAGAAAACCTACTCTGCAAAATATCTTCAGGAGAGCTTTTGCTCCTCTCTCTGTCTCTATCTTTGTTAATGCTATTGCTTCCGATAACGTGTTGCCTCTTTCATTTAACCACACTGGCAAATCTCTACACTTTTCTACTACATACTAGGTCCAGAAGTCTCTTGTTGTAGTGTTCAGGTGATTCTATGCTTCCTTTATTTGGATTCTTCAAATACCTCAATAGAAATGACAAAGCTAAATATTTATTTTATAAATTTGTGATTTACACAATATTCATACCAATCAAACTCATTTTACCATGAGAGTAAGCCAGTATTATAATAGTTAGCTAACAATCATCTAGCCACTTTATTACTGGCCTATAATCACAGTAAGTTTGATCCCCTATCTCATAAATCACAGATTTGTAAACAAAATATACATTATATACTTTAAAAATTTTCATGTTTAATTACTCAGTAACTTACCTGAATCTAAGAAAGAGCATCTACAGTAGAATGGTCTTAACAGTTCATAAGAATCTTTTATTAGTTTGGCTTGTTTTCCAACTGTCACATCATACAAAAACTTGATAAGTTCCTTCAAACAGCCAGTTTGTGAGCCTGCTGAAAACGTATAGAATATTATGGGTTATAAATTTCATCAAGTTTAATACTTAAAAATTATTTTAAAAACAAAGGGTTCATCATATTATAATAAAACTATTTTGAAACCTCACCACATTGTTAGAGTTCATATTAACTTGTTCAGTCATGTTTTACCTGATGACCAAGCATTTTGGCAAGGGCCTTGTAATGTAGTTCCCACTGCAAAAGGCTCTGCTGTAAGGCAGCCATGTCCAAAGCACATCACTCCTTGCTGCACCCTTTCCATAACCTATCTAGTGTACAAGAATGATGGTTTACAAGTGCCCATTTCAACAATTTGATTGCACAGAAATCCATATGTGCTGTATTTGGTGATTTGATTGGTATGTCTTCATATGGAATAGCATAAATATTTTTTCCAGCTTCTTGAGATATCTAATGGTTGAACAGGAGAGACAAATAGATGTCTAATATTGGTAAACTCATACCTGGTTTACGTACAAAGCTGGTATTTCTGTTGGTACAAAGGATTAAAAACAATGGTCTCACAGTAAGTAGAGTTCACATTTACCTTTTTATCCACTTTCCTTATCCCTAACTTTCACTTGATGTAGTATCCAGTGATGATTGTGAATTCCTTTGATAAGACATTGCAACATGTCGTGTGTCATTTTGAAATGTTTTCACCCACTGACTGATCAAAAATGGCACAAAACATATTACATACTGCTTTATCAAGTATTACTACGTATTGCCATATTTCCACAGCTAGGTATAGTCCACAAGTTTATCACAATTGGCCTTCCTTTTATGGATATGTCAATGGAGCAACTTGTGAACATGACTTATATCATTTTCCAGATAGAGATCCTTTTGTTTCATACTGTTGCCTGATACATTAGATTGCTTTTGACAATGAACTCTTTTTTTCTTCTCTTGCCTGTTTAAAATACCCTATTCTATTTACCATGTTTGGAGTACTACTTTTTTCTGGATGATCTCGGTGCCCCAAGCTGATCCATATTTTTTTATTTACGAAGCCATTAAGTACAGGGGATACTCCATCTTAAAAATTCTAAGTTCCTAATTTTGATACATTTTTATGATCTGAGCATATGAACAATTATGTCAGAAAAGGCTGTTATCCTTCCCAAAATTGCTTAGTTTTCAGTGGCATCAGTGCCCGGCATGGCCAGGTGGATAAGGCGCTCGACTCACAATCTGAGGGTCGCGGGTTCGAATCAGCATTCCACCAAACATGCTCGCCCTTTCAGCCGTGGGGGCGTTATAATGTGACGGTCAATCCCACTATTCGTTGGTAAAAGAGTAGCCCAAGAGTTAGCGGTGGGTGGTGATGACTAGCTGCCTTCCCTCTAGTCTTACACTGCTAAATTAGGGACGGCTAGCGCAGATAGCCCTCGTGTAGCTTTGCGCGAAATTCCAAAACAAACAAACAAACAGTGGCATCATATTAACTACAAAATGACAAACAATGTCAAAATGTGGTTATAATAAAATCTATTCCAACCTGATTTTATGCCAGCTGTGGTTGTCAGGTGACTTGCCAATTTAAAAATGTTTTAATATAATGTACTCAACCCTCTGTACATCTATATGAGATAGATGTTTCCACACAGCTTAAAAGGTTTTACAGTTTTTGAAAAAAAAAAAAGTTACGTGAAATATACAAATCATTACAATGTTTTGTTGTTACAGAGCAACTAGCTTATTCAAAAATTATTTTTATTCATACTTTCTGAAGACTTCTTAAGGTGATATCAGTACTTTCTACTTTCAGATATGTTGCATCAAAAATGATAGCTTTTTCACCAAAACAAGTAATTAAAAGTTTCCTTTTTTACATAAAACATAACATACCCTTTTCTTTTTTTGATCCTTTTCTCTAATTTCCTCTGTAAAACACCAAAATAAAAAGCATATGATTTGGATTTACTGAAACTAATTCATTCTATTCACTCATTTAACATTATGTGAAAATGTTAAAACAAAAGTCAGATTTCTTTTTCTACTGTTTAAAGATACATTAAACTATTTCTCATTTTTAGGTTTCCATGAGGTCCGTTCATGTGATGAGTTGGATTAGGTTGCAGAACAGAATACCCAAGATATGATATAATATGCTCTTCCAGCTGTGAAGGAATCATAATTATAATAAAGAATCCCAGTCTATTGTTAAGAGAAGGCACGTAGGTGGGAGGTATTACCAATAGATTGCCCTCCCTCTGGTCAAAACTAGTAAGTTAGGGATCTCTCACTTGAACATTTAGTATGTGTATTGCACAAGGTGCTAATCTAGTTAAAAATACCAAATATTAAGGTTTACATGAAGCTGCTCGAAAGATGCTGATATAATATTAAAATTTTGTATAGATTGAATAAATATATTAAGCTTTAAACAGACAATTTAACAAACACACTATGCTACCACAAGATCCAACTCAATTTTAAACTTAAAGTCAATATACTGAAAAGGTCAATTATACCTGGTGATTACAAAGAAAATTCCACATTTTAAATAACTGTATCTTCAAATCTGCTTGTCCAAAAGAACAAAATTTCATCACTGGTTCCTTGATAATCACAAGTTTTATTAAGGATAGTTTTAATATAGTACAAAACCATATTATACTGCATACTTAAATTGCTTTTGTCACAAATTAGTTTGCTTTTCTCTTCTTTTTTCTCTTTCAACAATATAATATTGATCTGATTAAAGTGAATTTACATCAATGTGCAGGATCATGCAACTGTTGTTTGGCTGTTCTATCAAAATACTGGTAATTTTATTATGGCCAAAAGGCAATTCCAAAGAATAAATGGATGATGCTTATCTCAAAAGGGCCATAAGAATGTTAAAAAATTAATTTCTCAGTCCCAGGCAAATGAATCCACAAAAGGTATTCCTTATTATGAGCAGGCTAACTATATCAATGAAAACAGCAGTTGAGGTTGTTCAGAATACCTAAGCACAAGCTGAGTCGCATCCATTTGGATCAGTGAATGATGTTGGTGCTCTATTGAAAACTTGATCTGTTACAAACTACAATTATATAAATATAAAAAAGAAACATATAAGTGCAAAGCTTACCATTTTAGACACCTGTATGCAATTAAAAATGGTGATTCACCTTCATGACTTGACTTTGCTCATTAGGTTTTGGCCAATTTATTGAATGATGAAACATGGCTAGTAAATATTCTTTGAACATATGAAAACCCCTCTCATTTTAGTAGATATTTCAACTAAAAAAATGCTGACATCAACGAAAACTTACACTCGTTTAATTAGGAGCTTACTGATGATCCTTGTAATATTCACCAGTATTTTTTCATCACTGATTCTTATTTCTTTGTAGATGTTAGTGAAAACTGGTCATGATAAAAAATTTTTAATAAATGTAACTGTCAGGAGAAAATGCTGGAAGATCATGTTATTTCATGCCAAGAGAACTGATGCATTGAACACTTCACCTTCTAATAAGAAAGGGCAATCACTCATATCTGTATTTTAGCTAAAAAAGCTTGGTTCTACAAGACACTTTTATTGATAACAGAATCAATGGTAAGAATCAACAGAAATGGTAAGATCTCTAAACAATACATAAGCAGAATTTTGGCTGTGGGTTTTTTTCTCATGATAGCCAATTACTTTTATGCATCTGAAAATGGCCAGTAGAAATAACATAGTGAGGATTGATGAATTGTCCTGGACATTTCTTCATGGTGAAAAAAACATAATGAGCACTTTCTGTGAAAGTTTTTAAAACACCTTATACCATGTTCAAACTTCCCTGAATAAAGGTTATATTTTCAATTTGCCTCACTTAATGCTAATAGGAAAGTAATTATTAAGATATAACCATTTTAAACAAGAGATTTTCTTTATAATCACTCTACTACATAAATGACTAGTAAATATATATCTATTTTTCTATAAATTAAATAATAAAGTTTATTATCATTAAACACAAAATTGTTATCCATATATATATATATATATATATATATA
>NW_013669385.1:40031-44781 GCF_000517525.1 Limulus polyphemus
ATATATATATATATATATATATATATACACATATATTTTGAACTTACGAGTGAGTTTCAAACTGTTGTTAATTCCTCTTTCAAGGTATACAACTAAAATAAAAACACAGAGTTGAATTACTAATATATATTTAATAACAACAGAATATATTAACCATACACATAAAATTATCAAAAGTAACAAAATTTCAAAGTAAAGTATAAAATAAGTTATTTCATAAGTTAAATAGATAATAACTAGTAAAAATGAAATTAAAATAGTCATATGGCTACAGCATAAATAAAGACAGAAATAGATGAAGAAACCAGAGCTTGAGCATTATTGCCACCTGCAAGTGCTATGGCAGGTGCAGATTTAGACACAGTAGCAGTTCTATGTGTCCCCAAGAGACAACATGGACAGATTTACAGAAAGCAAATAGAATTAGGCTAAGGATATCAGGAGAAGATAACAGATATATTAGAGTAAATATTTGTTTGTAATTAAGCACAAAGCTACACAATAGGCTATCTGTGCTCTGCCCACCACGGGTATTGAAACCTGGATTCTAGCATTGTAAGTCCACAGACTGGCCACTAGGGGCAAAGAGTAAATGACAAATCATTTTAATCTATTAAGGGATAGGTTACATACACAGAATATATGGAGGGGGGGCTCTAATTTCTGAGATAAAAAGCCAACACATATTGTGTGAAGCACAATCAGCATGCAAAGCATGCTAATGCAAGGGGATCTGGGGCATGCCCTCACAGAGAATTTGTAAAAAATAGGTACTACAAGATTAAATCTGGAAGCAATTTTACATGAAATATAATGGCTGTTCACATAAAGTCCATAAACATCCAATGAAAAGTCAACAAATCATCATTCTGTTGTAACACTGCATAGGGAGCAAGACTTAAATTAGCATAAATAACTTACATACAGTTTCATGTCCATAGCAGTTTTGAAGGATTACATATTAAAGCTAGAGCACTCAGTGTTTCTTCGGTTTATGTACACCACAGGTGATTACTCAACTGGCAGAAAGCAGATGCCAAATGTTTGCATGAACATGAACTTAGTGTCAGTATATTTTTATATCCCAAAATAGGGGTTTGGCTGAACCCCCTTCTGTATGTGCATGATGCCTAACATGATTCTTAAATAATTAATATGCTAACTCAACAGAGACATGGACATAAGAAAAAGAATTAGACAACAGATTAAGACGAGCTTAAGCATAACCAAATAAATTACTGTTAAATTGATACATTAAAGTCTATCTTTGAATAGACTTTAACCAGTAACTTAATGAGGTGAATTGTACATTTAATAATACACTTCAAAAGCAACATCATTAAACTTATTAGAAATAGTTGTTTGTTGTTTTGTTTATTATTATTAAGCACAAAGCTACACAAAGGACTATCTATGCTCTGCCCACCACGGGTATCGAAACCTGGTTTCTAACAGTATTAGAAATAGAAGAAGAGAGAGAAGAGTTTAGGGAAAACAAATATACAAACTTAGGCATTTTCATATATATTCAGTGGATAAAGTAAACATTAGACAAAAATGACTAAGTTGAAACACAATGGTAGTGTACAAGAATTTATCAAAAATGTTAAATATTATAAATGTGACTGTTGAGGACACATTGCTAAAAATTGCTTTAGAAGAGAGCAAAAGCAAATATAAAAGTAGAAAATTTTAACTTTGGATTACTGGAATATATTGCTCAAGAATACAGATGTTTACAAAAAAGGGAGGTTTAACAAAACACAAAGAGTTGAACATGTTAAAAAGAAGTTTGCAAAGCCAACAGCTGAACAAGTTGCAGCAGAAGTAGCAAATAAATGTAATTTCAGCTTGAAATAGTGCTACAGAACTAGTAATAATTTTGACAGTAACTAGTGATAAATCTAGTATGCATAGTGTCAATGAGATTTTGCTATTAGATGATTTAAAGATAAAGGGTATAGAATATTGGGTATCAGTTGACACAGGTGCTGGATTTTCTCTACTAAGTGCAGATTTGTTAGAGAAAAGTTTGAAATTATTAAATAATGCATGGAAAGGAAGCTTCTAAAAGTATATTAATTTCTATTATATGACATCCAGTAAAATCTTTAAGAAAGTATTGTGTATAAGTAGAAGTTCAAGTGTTACAACTTGAACATTCATTTTATATCTGTAAGCAGATAGATTTAGAGACATATGGTATTCTGCATCAAGATTTTCTCAGAATCTATGATAATGATACATCCATTACCAGAGGGACATTACACATAGAAACTAAGAGTTTAAGTTTTGAGAAATCATACCTTCAGACTTATGTGCTGAGGTGGAAACTTTTGATAAATTATTGATAGTAAAGAGAAATCACTATACCTAGTAGAAGCAAAATAATTAAAATAAACACAAAACAAGTACTTCAAAATAAAACATCACATGGTAATAAAGTGCACAGAGATAAGATAAGAGTTGAAAATACTAAAAAAGGACATAACAATACAGGCCCCTCAGATGACCCTATAACTAGAGCAGGCAATAGAGCACCCCAACTGGAGTCTGTTAGAATGTGTTTCCATAAGATCAGTTAATGTCATAGAAATACATGAGAGAAGTCAGATAATTATTGAAACTAGGGTAGAGGACTTTAAGCAAAATAAGGAAATGCTAATTGAACTTGCAAAAATAGATGAGTGTCAGATATACACAACTGTTTCAATTTAAGTTTGATGCAAGTGTTATCATTTAGATAGTTTATATAGTACAAGTGTTAAATTTAGTTATTTTAGAAGCGATAGTTTATCACAAGTTTGTTTACATAACTATTTACAAATCATACATTGTGTAGTTCCCTAGTTATGAATTGTAAATTGTCATATTATTGCATCATGTTACTAAAACCTTCTGAGGTTTTCTCGTTGTTTTAATTGAGTATTGTTGTATCATAATATCTAGTAGTGTATAGAATGTCCTAAGCCTCTGTTGGGATATAAATATGTGTCAAAAATATAGTTTGATAGATAAATCTAGACTGCATGATTGTGAGTTTAGCCATAAAGAAAGGATAGTGGCAATTTTTAAAGTGAAATTATCACAGATTGTATTGTAATAACAGAGTAGAGTAGGATATTGTTTTGTCCATTGTGTTCTAAAGTAACTGAACCAGAATGTGTGGACTTTGACGAAAAAGAGACAATTATTGAAGGCTCTGGATACAACTGTGATAACCAACAGTGCAATAAACATTTCTATACATATTAGATTTGTTTTAATATATTCATTTAAAACAAGTGGACTGTGTCCTGTTTGTTCATGGTTGAAATTTATTATCAACAAGACACAGACACCTACTGTAAAGAATCCAACCCATACATACAAAAAAACCTGACAGTGGTGAGCCAGCCAGGATCTACAGTGGTAAATGGTGGTAGAAGTATATGTACACAACAGTGGCAAATAGGCCTATATACAAACAGCTGTAGTGATGGCAAAAATATTGTAGAGGTCACAACTATACTATATAACCACATTGACTGACTTTGATAAGTAGATAGAGAGGGGCAAGTGACTTGTGCTTAAAGATGGCAATGTATGAGTTTGTTAAAGAACACTGTTTACAAGATCTAGAGAGGGAAGAGTGTAGGTAGAGCAGAGAGGAAGAGAGACTGAAAGAAGAATGTGAGCATGAAATACAAGTTAAGAAAGAAGAAAAGGAAGAGAGAGAGAGAGAGAGGAGAGATTGGAAATAGAGAGAATAAGAGCACAAATTAAGATTGCCAAGCTCACCCAACAGAAAGTCAGAGAACCCAAGAATAACAATAGAGTCATGGCCAGCTGACCCAAGCTGTCCAAATTTGATGAACAGAAAGATGATATGGATGCTTTCCTAGAGAAGTATGAAAATTTCACTCAAAGTCAGAACTAGGATAAAATCAATTGGGCAGTCTGTCTCAGCCCCCTTCTCACAGGAAAAGGCTACAAGTGCATGTGGGCATAATTTCAGAAGATGCCATGGCCTATGACAAGTTAAAAGTGGCCTTGCTGAAATGCTATGAATTTAATGAGGAAGATTTTTGCTCAAAGTTCAGAGAAGTCAAACCTTACACTGGAGAATTGTATTTCAGTTTTTGCCATGTCTATGATGATATTTCACAAAGTGGACTGACATGGCCAAGTGTGAAGATAGTTTTGAAGAACTGGCAGATCTATTAATATGAGAACAGTTCATAATCACGTGCTCCACTGAAATGTTGCTGTTCCTAAAAAGAGAGAGCACTGAAAGACCTGGATGAGATGATTAAGCTGGCAGAACAGTAGCTGAAAGTCCATGGATAACCAGTCAAAGTCAAAACCAGGGTGACTTTTTTTTTCTCTGTTGGCTTACAGAGGTGAGGTGTTATGCTTGTTATAACATGGATGACATTGTGAGTGCATGAAAGTCCATCACCAACAAGTAACAACAGAAATCACAATGTAAAGCAGCTGGAACTACCTACAAAGATGGTGCTGGTAAGAAGAAAAGAGTGACCATGGATGCTGCTATCAGAAGAAATATAATAGAAAAAACTCATCAAATTCACCACAAGAAGGGAGTGCTATCACCATGATTAAACAGAAACATTGGGACAGTGCCTGGGAGAAAGTCAAGCAAAGGCAAAGGGGAAAGGGACTTTACAGAATGGTGGACTGGAAGGGAGTGTTGTACTGGATTTCTCAAGGCAGTTCTACTGGGGGAAGTTAAACAGACCATAGTACA
>NW_013669385.1:45413-48424 GCF_000517525.1 Limulus polyphemus
AATTAAGAACATTTTATATAGGCCTATCTATGGCCTTCAAAAAGTTGATGACTCTACATGTTTCGACGTTACTCATAGAAGAGCCATTTAGCAGAGTAGCTGTGGACTTGATCAGACCACTAGCACCTGTATCTGACAAGGGCAACCAATACGTGCTGACAGTAGTCAACTATGCAAAATGTTATCCAGAGGCCATAGTATTGCCAAAGATAGAGATAGACAGAATATTAGAAGCCCTCCTTGAAGTGTTCTGCAGACTAGGTTTTACACAAGAAGTCTTGAGCGAGAGATGAACCCAGTTTACCTCAGAACTGATGCAAGAGGTGTGCAGACTCATCAGCACTAGGCAGTTCTTTACCACCCTGTACAACCCCAGATGTAATTGACTTTGTGAGAGAGTCAATGGATTCTTAAATAGCACGCTGAAGAAAATTTGTCAGGAAAGACCACATGTATGGAACAGGTACCTGCAAGCAGTATCATTTGCTAACCAAGAAGTCCAACAAGCGAATACAGGATTTTTACCTGAGTTACTGTATGGAGGAATAGCACGAGGTCTGATGCAACTATTAAAAGAACTGTAGACAGGAGATGAAGAGTCAGAAGTGAAGAACATGCATATACCAGTGTGTGTTAGACCTCAGAAACCGACTGGAAGAGACCTAGCTATCACCTCCCTTAAGACAGCTTGTATGCAGCTCAAGACAGACAGAAGCACTTCTGGAACAAAAAGGTCAAGAATCAATGTTTCCAGGTTGGACAGAAGGTCTTGGTTCTGCTACTCACAAACAACAGAGGAAAGGACCTTTTGAAACACAGGAAGTGGTCAACAGAATGGATAGGAAGACCAAGATCTAACACACCAATCTGTTGAAGAGGTACTTTGAGAGGGAAGAAGACCTAATGGGTGCAGCTATCGAGGCACAGATGGACATGGCAGGAGTGGCTGTCATAGATGTAGAACCAGAATGTGGTACCTTTTTCATAGAAGATGAAGACCTACTAGACCAGTGGGTGGAGGTGAGACATACAAAGACATCAACATCAGCAAAGAACTGACTGGCAAGCAGATGAAAGAACTACAAGATCTGCTGTGCTAGTACACAGGTGCCTTCAGAGATAGACCAGATGAGCCAGACCTTGTACAACATAAGATTGTAACTACAACCAGGAATGTAGTCAAGATGAAGCCCTACCATATGCCTTATGTGATGAGAGACCAGATCAAGCAAGAAGTTGAGGCAATGTTAGACACCTGAATCATTGAATTTTTGAATTCAGCCTACTGTTCACCAGTGGTAATCATGAAGAAGAGAGATGATTCAAACCATTTCTGCATAGATTTCTGGAAGCCAAATCTCGTGATGAAGTTTGACTATGAACCTATGAGTAACTAGATGAGGCCAAGTTGTTTTCCAAGATTGACCTCAGTAAAGGTTATTGGCAGATTCTAATGGAGACAGGATCTAAAGAGAAGACACCCTTTGTGACACCAGATGCATGCTATCACTTCAAAAGGATGTTGTTTGAGTTAGTTAACTCTCTCAACACAGACTCGTTCAATTTGACTGACCTCGTAACCACTTGTACTCATTATAGTTTACATACTACTAACTTTTAATATATTAAATGTATCTTTATAAAATTTGGTAGACTTATAGTAAACATTACAAGTTTTTGCACACGAAAAATCACTTTTTAATGAAGTACTTTTACTTATATTTGTCAGTGAAAATTTCGATTAATTTTTTAAATTTAAATAGTGATTTCCATTTTAAGATTTAAAAATACTTTTCTTCATTTCAAAAATCTCAAATCTCATTTGCATAACCTCTATAACCTCCTAAATACATAAATAACTTTTTTTCAGTAAAACATTATATTTTATCTGTTATTACGTTTATTACTTGATTCTTCAGCCTGTAGACAACTCATTGAAGTATAATGAAAAGAAAAATTGTAAAATAAGAAATATAATGAGCAGCAGTTTCATTTTTCTTCATTACTGATCACGAAGTTTCAAAGTACTTCCCCTGAGAGTTTCAACTACTAAATATATCCCATATATTTTGTGTTTATTTTACTGTCAATGACTAAAGTAGAAACCCACTGAAAATAAACAATAAATCACTGCTCATGTTATAAGACTGTTTACGTACAACTGTAATACAAAACTCTCCAGAGCAACAAAACACACGCTATTCAGTGAAGTGCCATGCCCTTTGCTCTGAGAACACAATATGGGATATAGCGGCTTATGTTTCCTAAAACTCTTACAACAGGAATTTCCTAGGGTAATAAAATTGCAATTAGAATGTGTGAAAACATTTATTATATGGTTCAGAGTAGGGTTGATCCAATTACATCTCAGGTGTTTCAGTACTACTGGTCACCCATTTTATGTGTGTGGAATTTTGCAGCATAAGTGTATGAAGGTGTTATTTGGGCACATTCTTATAAAATCTACTACCCTCTTTCACTTTCACCACACTTATTTGCCAACCAATAGAAACTGGGGTTCTACTACCAATTACTACACCATTTTAGTTTTAGTTTTTAAAGTCCTCTTACAAGCATTTTGCTTTCTTCCAACTGGTAAACAGAGTTTGTAAAACACCTTTGGTAGTTACATCAAAGTAAGTAATCATAATTCTTAGTACATATACACAGCATGGTCACAAGTAAATAGACTCCACCTTTTCAGAAAATAGATGAAATTTTTTAGTCATATTCACATGAATTGATATATTTATAATTTAATTTATATCTAGTAGATCTTACTTTCGCTTCGTGGAGTTCGTTGATCTTTTGGAGCATCATGAGAATCATCTCGTCAATTTTAGATTGTGGGATTTTCGCCCACTCTTGCTTCAAAACTTGGAGTAGATCACTCTTCGAAGTTGGTTTTTTGGTTGTCTCTTGACTTGCAGGTCGAGTATGGCCCAGAGGTTTTCAATGGGGTTCATGTCAGGAGATTTGCTCTGCCAGGGCAACTTTTGGATAACATTATC
>NW_013669385.1:48957-75284 GCF_000517525.1 Limulus polyphemus
GTGAACACACATTAGTTAGCATAAATCAGTTAATAGACGAAAAACTAGGTGTCTATTTACTTGTGACCACTCAGTGTATACATCTGTTCAATAATTTCAATATATATATATATTTGTTGATAAAATTCAGTGCCGTTGTTTCTATATATTAGCCCATCAAGTACTTTTTCTGAAATATATAAAACACATCACAGAATATAGTGCAACATACAGCTTGGTTCAGGGTTCATCTTCCCTATTCTTGGGTAGTTACTCCAAAGTAAGTAATCATATTTTTTAATACATATAGAGAATATCTGTTCAATAAGTTTAGTATATATTTGTTGATCAAAATCCAGAGTAGTAGTTTCTGTAATTTAGCACATCATTGTATTCCTTGTGAAAGCTATGATACACATCACACTCACAGATTACATATATACACACACATCAGAGAATACATGTAATATATATTTAATGTTTTTTTTTATTCTATAAATGGAATCTGACACATTGAAAATTAAAGCAAGAGAGCTGATGAAAAAAGTCAGTGAAGAAGAGATGCAGTTTCTTCTAAATGTCTCCTTGTCGATTGAAGAAAGCATTCTGTCAGAGGAATCTGATGTTGATGAAGTTTCTGCTAATGTGTCAATGCCTCTGACAAAATCTTTCTGTAGAAAAAGATGCCAACAAAATCTAGAGCCAGCTCTTCTTGATTCTGTCTTATGGACAGATCAGGAAATATTATGGATAGATTTTTATCAGATGAAGATGTTGTGGAATCACCCAGACTAGGTACATCATGGCAACCTACACCACCACCATTGAGAAGAGGCAGGACAAAGAGGGGTAGGGGAAGGGGTAGAGCTACAGCATCTACTATGACTGATTCCTCCCAGCAGGAGATACCTCTCACCTGCAGTGACACTTGGATCTGGGTGCAGATCACCAAAGAAGAACCTACCCATGTACTTCCATTCAATAGAAGTGAACCTGTGTCCCAATGGGTAACCTCCACTAATACAGCTGTTGATTTGTTTAAACTTTTGTTTACATTTGAAACTTTAAATTTTATTGTTACTGAAACAAATCAATATGCACGATCTAAACAGCCACAGCAGGAAGGTGAGCCCCCAAAGAGGAAAACCATAAAATGGACAGATGTTAGTTACCCATGAAGATATTTTAGTTTATTTTGGAGTAACAATAGCTATGGGACTCAAGCCCTGTCCTTCTTTTTCTGACTATTGGTCTACTTATCTTCCTTTCCATAATCCTTGGTTTACTAACATCTTCTTTAGGGACAGGTTTTTAGCTATTCATACTAATTTACACTTCAATAACAACACTAATGCTCTTCTTAGAACTGACCCTAATTATGACAAACTTTTTAAGATTAGACCTGTCATAGACCGTCTACTAAAATCTTTTGCTTTACACTACTCTCCTAACAAGGAACTAACCATAGACAAACAGATGTTGGGTACAAAATGTTGAATTGGTTTTCTCCAATACTTGCCAAAAAAAACCTGTCAAGTGGGGTATCAAGTTGTGGGTCCTGGCAGAAGCTGTGAGTGAATACTGTCTGAAGTTTAAAATCTACACAGGCAAAGAGGGACAAATGCCAGCTAAAGGTTTAAAAGATAGTGTTGTGATGGAACTGATGGACAAGTACAACAGACTAGGCCACTGGGTATTCATGGACAACTTTTACACTTCTCCTCGTTTATTTGACAAACTACTGACTTTGGGAAAGTTAAACATGCAGGAAAGACAGACTGTATTTCCCACACCAACTGGTTTCTACAAACCCACAGAGAGGAGAAGCGTGATTTTTTAAATGTGGAACTCTGACAGCTGTAAAGTGGAATGACAAATGAGACATTTACGTACTTTGAACTTTACACTCTAATACTATGACAACTGTTACAAGAAGAGGGAGGTATGCTGAGTTAATTGTGGACTGCAGTAAGTTTATGGGAGGAGTGGACCTGAATGATCAACACTTAAGTTACTACTCCACTGCACAAAGGACAATAAAATTGTATAAAAAACTGTTTTTTTTTACTTTTGGACTTGAAAATTGTAAATGCTTACATTTTGTACAAACAACAGACCAACCAGCCAGCATTATCCCAAAAGGCCTTCAGAATGGACCTGGTCACAGCTCTTGTTGAGCCTCTATTTCAAAACAGACCAGATCCTTTAGGTATACCACTCTCTAGAACTGTACAGGAATCATAACCTCTGAGACTTACTCTTGGCAGACACTTCCCTACACTTGTTGACACAGGTAACAAAAAAAGATGCAGACTATGCCTTCCTGAAAATAAAGTTCTTATAAAATATAAAATGTGTGATGAATTTCTGTGTATGAAACATTTCGAAGAGTATCACACAAGTGTTAGTCTTAAAAGAAGTTAATATCATGTACAAGGTAAAAGTCTGCTCTTTTCCTCTGTAAACAGTTTTTGTTTTTCTAAAAAAATAAACAAATCTCAGTAGCATCTTTTGATTGTTTTTTGACTTAAATATGTTGGTAAAGTTTATTTTAGTATTCATACACTTATATGTACAATAGTGATGGTCCCTTTCATATGTCAAATCAGTGTATAATATTATACTTTATATGCTATCATAAGTATGGCTTTTGCAGTTTTCTTAAACGTTTGTAATAAAATACATATCTATAAATTTCCATTCATTCATTCATGCAGCTTTTTCTTCACAGAACTTCATGTGTTTGTTTTTGGTTCATGCAATTTGTAACTGCATTATTCCTTTTAGGCATGTATTATAATGTTATACCGTATATGCTATCACAAGTATGGCTTTTGCAGTTTTCTTAAATGTTTGTAATAAAATACATATCTATAAATTTCCATTCATTCACACAGCTTTTTCTTTGCACAACTTCATGTGTTTGTTTTTTATTCATGCAATTTGTATGTACATTATTCCTCTTAGGCATATATAAACAGTTTTATTCTGTTCACAACTTTATGTATGTGTTTTTGATTCAAGCAGATTGTAAATCCATTATTCCTTTAGGCATGTATAAACATTTGTGCATAATACTATTTCCCGATATTTGTAAATTGTTTTACCTTTCTAAATGTTATGAATAAACTTGTTTAAAAGTTGTCAAGTTTCTGATGTTGTATAATTTGGTTTTAACTTACCTCAGTTTAGACAATTAGAATAAAACAAATTCAGTGGGCATAACTATGTATTGGCCTACAAAATACAAATGTTACCATAATACAAGTATACTGAAAATTACAGTGAGATTTTGGCTATCGCACATTACATATGTATATAAATATTTACTCATAAATGCTTAAATTGTAGTTATATTTCTCAAAACATAGAAAGTAAATGAGAAATACACTGAAAAACAAAGATTTTGAATACGTAACCATGTTACGAAATGTTGCGCTCGTGCATTGAATGTGCTAAGCCTTGCCGTAAGCCTTGTTTATTCTACTGGGTGGAGAGTGTAGAGATACTAATTTTTGTAGGCTTCAACTATTAATTTTTGAAGACCAAAAAGTTATCAAAATACTGTATTAGTACACTCAAAATTCCTGTAATTTAGTTGGGTCTCTAAATAAACTATATGTGGGCTAACAAAAATCCCATTCCTATTCAGAGCAACAACTTATTCATCACAATTCAACAGTTGTGACAGAATTATTATTTTCTCCTTCAAGCTATTTATAAACAACTGTCAGAGTTACGTAGAGGTGAAAATGTTCTTTCTATTGTTTATAAACAGGAGCTAATTAGTAGTAGGTGGGACTAGACAAGAACTTTCAAAAGATTGGTGCAGTGGGAGGAGCCACTAGTAGATTCAATAAAAATATTGCTATCTCAGCAAATCATAGAGAAGGGAGGTTCTTATTTTATATTTAGCTTGTCTATATCTCAAGTTTGAGTTTCTAATTCGTCAGCTACTTGTATATGTTGTATAGTGGGCATAATAAAATGGAAACTGAACAATAAGACAACTGGATGTGTTATGTGATAAACAAAAATTGATATTTAAAATTTTTTTCTTTACATTTCCTTTTAAATTAAGAAATAAAAACATATAATATTAAAATTTAAATTATAAACTACGTTTTGACGCCAATTTCATTGATGTAAGTAGTAAAAATGTTATTTAATAAAATTTTGAAAATAATGCTCCAAAATGTCATGAAACGTGCACTTTAATCTACCCAGGGCAAAAGGGTCAACTCAGTAGTGACATTGAACCTCATGATGAGGAAGATGTTGCACAAAAACATCTCCATCAAGCATTATGTGGATGACATTCGACCTACACAACCAGATGGGAAGACCACCTGATGAAACTCAGAGAGCTGTTCATGCAAGTGAGGGCAGTGGGTCTGATCATCCGACTATCTAAATGCTACATTTGTTATTCTGTGCTGGAATTTTTTGAACAGAAGGTGGGTGACCAACAGATAGCCATGTAAGAGGAGAAGCTAACTTGCATACAAGATGCACCAGCTCTGATCACCAAGCAGCAAGTTAGATCCTTCCTGGTATTAGTGGGATACTACAGGAAGTTTATCCCAAACTATGCTGAAGTTGCTGCACCAACCCAACAAGGTGAAGTAGGAATAACCACAGCAGATGACATTCTAGAAGTTGAAGAACATGTTAGGAAATTTGCCAATCCTTACTATGCCACACTTCAATAAACCATTTACTGTTCATGTCAATGCATCATACGTTGGAATTAGAGCATTACTTCTATAAGAACATGTAGATGGACTGTTCCCATAATGTATGTTAGTAAAAAGCTGTTGAGTAATAAGAACTACTCTGTGATTGAATGAGAGTGTCTGGCCATTATATTTGCCATCCAGAAACTCCAGAACTAACTCTATGGGAAGAAGATGATCATCGGGATGGACCATCAGCCTCTTGCGCATATCCAGAATTACAAATCTGACAGTGCAAGGATATTGAGGTGAGCAAATTTGATACTAAAATAAACGAGTTTCATTTTGATTAAGTTTGATAATATTCCACTCCACACCATTAAATGGAACTGCACTATGTCATTTAACACTTGTTAGTGATGGAATTTTGGAATATTTACATTTGGTTAGCTGTGTGAAATAAAATATGTGTGATACAAATATAAATTGATAATTTCTAATGAAAGCAAAAGCCTAGAAGGGTGTCCAATGTTTGATAACTAGAGGGTAGAATACAAATACTATTGACAGCAATGAATATAACTAGCTTCTAAGTGATGTAAATATTGTGGGAAAATTCCTAGAACCTCGAGGCAAAGTACTGCAGCCCTCATTAGGGAAAACTTAGAATTAGCTAAACAGTTCCATGCAGTTCACAATCATGCACTCCACTGCAACTAAAAAATTACAAAAGCTAGGTTAAAAAATAGTAAGCCAGTCAGTCTTTAAGACTGTCAACTAGAAAGTCGTCAGTCTGAGTCACCCTTAATAGAATAATAATAAGTGGAGTGAAAGTCGGCTTCTAAGTAAGTTTCATACTACTTTTTGAGGAGTTAATATTTTGAAGTGTATAAGTCACTATTGTAACTACTTTGAATTTAAAGATCATGATAAATTACTAAAGCACTTTTGTATGTAATGGAATTAACGAATGTTGTATTTCATCATTAATAAACCTATATTTTACTTATCTATACATATAAAAGAGGAAGTTTGTCTATTTGTTTATTTTGTTTGCTATAGGAAACAATATGGTTGAACTTACAAATTTTAAAAATAACTTCATAATTACCAGTGTTTGTGCAAGAAATGTAATGGTGCTATTTATTTTGTGTTTGGTATAGTATTTAATGACGAAATTGACAATTAATGATTATTGAGCCATTTTTTTTGTAATAAACATAAGAACATAAGCACGTTTTGCACATAGAAAGCATTATGGCAGGAGACACTCAAATCACCTTGCTGTCAATTCAGTATTTCCAAAAACGGTTTTCTTTAAATAGTGCTAAGTGATTTAGTAACTTTGTGAATTGCAAATTATTGTTTAGTGATACAAGTGATTATGCCACCCAAGAAACGCCCTTTCTATGGAAAGTCTTCTGCCACTAAAAGAAAGCAAGCAAAGAGAGCAGCTGAAACAGCAGAAGAACGCAATCAAAGACTTCTGGCACAAGCTGCAAGACAGGCTGCTCAAATACAGGAAGAGAATTTGGAACAACATAAAGTTAGACTTTGAGCTCAAGCTGAAAGGCAGGCTACTCAAAGACAGCAAGAAACTGTTGAACAGCACAAAGCCAGAGTTCAGTCAGAATCATCAAGGCAAGCTGGATATAGACAACAAGAAACTTCTGAACAACGTGAAACCAGAGTTCAAGCACAAAAATTACGACAAATATCTTACAGAGAGCAAGAAACAGAGGAGCAACATGATGTACGACTTCAGGCTCAAAGAACAAGACAAGCTCAAACACGATCTAATTTCAAATAAAGCTTTGTTCGATTAAATGCTTTTTTATTTCTTGCATCACAGCTTTTGTTTACTTACTGAATAATTTGCTGAAAAAACACTGATCTATACATTTCAAATCTAAATTTTCACCGTGCAATACCAGGTAACTCAGCTAGTTCTCATATAAAGTTACTTAAGTTGCTGATCTGTACACTTTTGAAACTGACTGCATACTTCTTGTAGCTATATAAATACTACTTGTAACATGGTAATTGTTTCACAATATCTATCCATTATAGGATATCAAAATATCTTATCTGCAACTGAAACTATAAAATAAGTGATAAGCAGTTAAAACAACTCACTTGGTTCTTTCGAAACTTTGTCTGAAATATCAGTGGAAAAGGTAACAACAGCAGCTACATAATGAAAATGATGAATCAGTCAGTAAATTATTAAGTTGGTATGTTTTATTACTGCAAATAAACCAAATTCTTTAGAGAAAATAGGCTTTCATTGTTCTCAGCTTTACTGCTAAAACTATGGTAAAAGAAAAAACCACATTTAATATATGTTTATCATATAAGTATTACACAATAAGAAACCTATGAACTTTTCAAGAAGTTCATCCCTTTTATATTATTTAATGTTAAAATATAAGGTACAAAGATACATGCCATCTTTTATTAAATTTAATTAAGAACTAAATAAGGAGTAATGAAAAATAATAGATATTGATTCAGAATCATCTAAAAGAAGTACAAAGATTCAATGATTTGAAAATTTTCTTTAAAACTGATGAATATAATAACCACATTTGAAAAATATATGAAACATCTTTATTCTTAATGACCTAGATGAGATGATGAGTCTTAGAAACTTAAATGGAACAAGTACTTTGAATTATTTTCTTACATTAAGGAAAAAACTACATACCAAATCAAATAAGTATGTAATGAATTCAAAGAAAACTGTGCAATAATTTCTCAAATAAAATCACAGAATTCAGATCTATACTTTCATTAGTAAATTAATTTCAGCTGTGTATAAGTTATAGTTACAAATACATTTTACACTAACCATATTTTGCTAGACAATATGTTTTTAAGAGGTCAATGGATGGAACTGATGGACATTCTGGGCATGATGTTTGGTTTGTGAATGGACACTCTTCTCTGATATTAGATGGTGTTTTAGATGTAGGCTTTGGCAAAATAGAATGAGTATAAGTTTGAATGTCAGAAGAATAGTTACAGTTTTTTATCATTTCCTTTATCCCAAGATTCTTGTCACTAAAAGACAAAACATGAACTTCATTTCCAAGTTTCAGCTGGTTGTATTTAGATTCAGTTGCAATCCAAGCCTTTTCTGTTGATAATATAAGTACATCCATTGGTGCTGGAATAAAAAAAAAATTGTATATGAGAATTTATGCTGACAATTGGAATTTGACTAATATTTATATATACATACATATATAAAATTTCAATGCACACCAAGGGAATCCAAATGTGTAGCATAAAACAGTAAAACAGATAGTATGATTACACCATATATTGAATTTTATGTAAAAACTGTTTTAAATATGTAAAACATCTAAAATTTATTCAAAAGTAAAGACAATGTGCATAGTTTAACTCTCAGTTATTATTCATCATTAGAATGGCTGATGACTTTGAAGTGCCCTAATTAGTCAAGTAGTTTTCTCAGAGAACTAAAACATGTTATTTAAAACATCATAAAAATAAATTTCGTTTAAACCTTTTGCATGAAACAACAAGGCTATTCTTAAATGCTTTAAGTTTAGATATTTTCCAATAAGATTAAATAGTATTATACTTTGCTAATAACGTTCTTTTAGTTTAAACATAAATATTCCCTAAATCAAGTTACAACAACAGTTATGACATACTTCTAACCATTTAAAATGTGAAGTATGTTTTCTTGGTTTTATGAATCTACACATTGGATTGAAAATAATCAAATTAAATGCTAGCTATCTTTGTTAAAAAAAAAGGAAAAACTGAAATATTTTCAAAAGAAAAAAGTCTTTCTTTTTGAATAAATCAGAAACTTATTTCCTATCTATCTGAATACCAGTTAAATTCCACAGAAAAATGGAATTTAACTATGAGTTTAACATTTTCAATTTCCCATCATAAAAACATAAAAAAATACATTTTGTTGAATTTTGAAATCTTTTGAGCCACTTATACAACATCCAAATATTTTTTGATATGACCAAAACATAATCATTTTCATAAAACTTATTCATACTGTAATTTTGTTATAATTTTCATAGGTTTAATCCTAATCCATGTGTTTCTAACATTACTAGAGAAAAAGCCTTAAAAATTTGAAAAATAAAAGAATGTTAATATAATTTTACAACAAGATAAGTATTGTAATTTTGAACCACCTTAATTATAACAAAGAGACTACATTTAGAAAATTTAATTCTGATCCAATGTCAAGTAGAGAAAGTAAATTAATATTACAAAAGTGAAACAAACTAGTATATCACATTGTACTGTACTATCATTATGCTATACTTAGCTGTGTGCTGTAATAATCTAAAAAAAAAGAAAGAAATTCAAATAGATTATGGAGATTAAAAATTATTTTTTACATGCTGTACATAGCTTAGTGTTTCTTTGAGACTAAAACTTTTAAAATGTGTTACAACCAAACACTGTGTAAGAAAATTAAATATATCTCTTCCTAAATTCATTATAAAATATTCGAAAAAATAATGCACAGTCAATCTTTGTAAAGAATCTGAGCTAAACTCAGAAATATGCCATAAATAATTTTAATCAACATTTATTCTGTAGCAGTAGGTATGGAATTTATAATTTTGGAAAATGAAGAAATTCACATGATAAATCTAAAGTACCTATGAAAAAGAAACATTAACATAACCTAATTTTATTCAGAACAAAAACTAAAAAATATGTAATATTAATTTTTACAAAAACAAAGTTACTTATTTATACCAACCCTCATTAAATAAATCACAAGAACAATGTCGACGAATTGCAGCATCAACATGCTTATGAAACCTGGAAGGGTTCCCTCTGTAAACTTCCTGAACATCAAATGTTGAACACATACTTGTGAAGAATCTTTCCTCTAAATTAAAAAACAGCTTTAGCCATGAGTAATTATCTATATTGCCACTAATAATGTCTACATTCGTTTCTCTTTCATTAAAGAAAATGCTTATTTCTTACATTGACATTCCTAATTTTATTTAACTAATATTCTAACTATATAGTATAATGATATCTTACAAAATGAAAATTTAATATACTACATTTGTATGATTGAAAGACTGATTATGTGTGGTGTTTCAGGGTTTCTTTCCAAAAATCATTACCTTTGTGCATTACTTATTTAAAAAAACTTGACTAGTGTTTTACAGTTTCCAGTTATTGTACACAGTTGGATCTAATATATATATGTAATACTTGCAAAAGTTTTGATGTTAACACGATAACAGAAATTATTACAGAACTGTTATATTTAAGATAGACACAATATAAAACATACTAAAATTATTATGCATTTTAAAGAACATTTTTTATTATAAAAATACAATCAAACAGTTACTGTATTTTAACTTGTTTGAAAAAGGTATACAGTGTGATGCTGTAGGCTGTGTTTATATTATTTTAATTTAGATTTTTTATTTTCTAGAAGGAGTTTTAGCATGACATAATGATGATGTGTGACGTCTTGACTTTTGTGGGAGGTTTGTAGGTGAAATATTGTGGCATACAAAAACATGAGTGAGCTTATGAATGACTGATTATATCAGCCAGTGAGTTAATTAGTCAGTCAAGTCACTACTGTACAGTTTTGTTGGGTTCTGAGTTTGTGCCATATATGTATACCAGAGTAAATTTAATAAGTAACTTATGTTTAGTTTTACTTGTGAGTTAAGACTATCATCAAATGTTGCTTGTTTCAATCTCTGTGTAACAGTCATTGAAATAAACATTTTTCCTTATTGTTAAATGAGCTTAGCTTTCCCTTACTTTTACTGAATAATCAAAAAAGTACACACTCAATGCTAAAAACCCTCACAAGAATACAATCAACAAAGTAACTAAAAATAAACCTAAAATAGCCTTTTGAGTACTTCTAATGCTCTTTCTAATGTTCATAAAAAAGTCAGAAGATTGATAAGTGTATAATTTATATATTTGCCAAATTATCAATTATCAACTTCAAAGGATCCATAAAATAAATGAAATGATTGACATAGTCATGAATTTCATCCTCCCATAAATCTATAATTCAGGAATATTAATGATTAATTTCAACTTTGGCAAATGCTTAGCTTGGCTATTTTCTCTTTATCTCAGCTGTGCTTCATCATTTGTTAAAAATTCAGAAACATTTGTCACAAACTGAAACATTTTCACACACTTGCTGTTATTGTCAGTTTTAACACAAAAACTTGTTCCCACAAGTAATGGTTTCTGAAGCAGTGAACTACACTCTTGATTGTTTCATAAATGATCCTTCTCTGAGATCTTAACTTTCTTGTGAGATTATGAAAAAATTCCATTTCACCATGTTCTGCAACAATTTTCAATCTGAAGGTCTCATTCTCACAAACATATTTCTGATCAAAATTGAAGATCAAGCTAGTTTTATGTCCGTTCATCCACCAACCTTCTGGATAGGATATGTCAATGATATATTTACTGGCTTCAATGATTCCTCATCCATTGAATCAACCTTCTGGATAGGATATGTCAATAATATATTTACTGGCTTCAATGATTACTCATCCATTGAAGAATTCTCTTCACACATAAACATGATCCATTCTGACATTAAACAAGTGAACATGAAAAAAGTCATACATTTCCATTCCTGAATGCTCTTGTTAAGTGACATGATAACAAGTTGTGCACATCTAATTATCATAAGGACACTCATATAGTTTTACATGTACCTTTGAATTCCTACCATGACCCTTCTCAAAACCTAAGCATTGCAAATACTCTGTACCATTCTATCAAAACTATTTGTTCTAGTCATGAACATTTTCAATCAGACCTTGACAAATTTAAAACAGAGTTACTAACCAAAAATGATTTTCCTCTAGAAACCATTTACAAAATCTTCTCTAAACTAAACAAAATAAACCAAAGTGAAGTCTCAAGTCAAGTAATAATAAACATCCTATTTATTGCAAAATTCATTTGATCCTAAAAGTGTCATATTCAATCAGAAAGTTTTGGAAAAATTAATTTGTCTGTACATTATGTGTTTCTTACTGGCAGAAAACTAGGGCAACTTCTATAAAAAAACAAAACAAGATTATGATACCTCTGGTTCCGTGTATCAAGTGAATTGAGAACAATGCAATGAGGTTTACATTGGTGAAACCCACAGATAAGTTTCTACCTTTGTTAAAGAACATAACAAACCCTCCCTCCCATGTTTATGAACATATGTCCAAGCATGGTCATTCATTTCAACCTGTAATCCTCGATACAGAAAAAAATATAAATGCCAAAAATAAAAGAAGCCTTATCAATTAAATAGCTTGAGCTTAAAATTAATAAATATTCTAGAATAAAGTTGTATCTTATCTAACCATAGTTAAAAACTTCTGAGATTGAACTGTTGTATACATGTTTTTATCTCTTCTATTTTTAAGGTGAATTTATAACATAGTAAAACCAGACTATATTAACCTATCAAAAATGTCTATCCTATATAACAATTATGTTTCAAATACATATTAAGATACTTGAAACTGTTATGTTGTAGATTTTTTAGAATTATTATAAGAATATTAACATTATAATAGTAGGTAATACACAATAACAGGTCAAATCTGAAATAATATTTTGAACCACTATTTCAGAATAAAATTAAATAGATTTGTATACAAGTTTTATCACTTTCACATGTTCACTTCTGTCTAAGAGAGAAACATATACAGTGTTTATTTTTAATGGAAGTTCCAAGTCTCTAAACAACATATAAGGTCAGAGAGAGGATTCAACTTAAATTTACCTTCAATAGTGTTTGAAGTTTGGCAACCTTTGGATATACAAACCTTCCACAATTTTTTTTTTGACATAATTTCCAGTTTTATATATTCATTTGGCTGATTTCCAATTGATTTTATGATTAAATTTCCTCATGTATAAAAAAATAACATTAATTGTTTGACTATTTGCAACATCTTTTTTTTTATTGTTCTCAGAGGCATCACTAGACACTACCACATGGAGCTCATGCCCCAATTCTATATGACAGTGCTTCAAATCCCCAGTTGTTGATGTGTTGAAAAATCAGAATAGAAAACCATGATCAATATCATATTGAAATGTCAAAAATTCCATACCTATGGGCCCAAGCCCCCAAATCTTTTAAATACCTAGCAATGCCTCTGATTATTCTGCAGTCTTGTTAAGCTCAACAATCAAATACCAATGTATGTAACCACTAGTTTTCACTCCTTATAATTGTTATATTTGATGAAGTCTGGTTAATCTGGAAATATATTTCTTTACCAGATAAAGGCAAAAGAAAAGTTTTAATATGGCACAATATTTTATAGAATTTTCAAATAAATGATGTATTATTCATATACTTAAATAATATGATTAAAATTAAAAGCATACTTTATAAAAGCTGTGACAAATGCATGCTTTATAAAAGTTGTGATAAATGTATTTTTAAATAGTCCCTACAGCAGAAGACACACTTTCAATGTAATTTTATGTTTACACTTTTTACTAAATTAACCATACCATAATAATGCAATCCTACAACTGAAGACAAAAAATTCCTACCTGACTGGGGTACAAACATATTGCTCATTTTCATTTTGACAACTAAAATAAAAGCAAATGATAGTTTTAGAAATATGTTTGATCTTATTAGAGCTTAAATTCTGAGCATGAGAAAAAAAAACACTGTCCTTTGATGTTTTAGTTAAGATTTATTCATTACAAATCACTGATTCACAGGTGTAAATGTCTCACCATATTTCCTTGTTAATGCACATAACTAATTTAAAATGTTCCTGTACAAATATTTTTCCAATTTTATGTCTTTGTCTTTGCATTTATTCTTCAGGAATTGTCTTAACTAAAATAAGTTTTTTTTATCTTATGTCATTAAAGTGAGGAAGGTTCTACATTATAATTTTGAATGATTATTAGTTCATTTTACATATAACTATTTTAGTCAAACATACCGAGTACCTTTTAAAAAATTAGAGACATAACTGTAAATGGTCTATAGTTTTATGAGTCACAAAAAAAGACAAACCTATATCCAGATCACAGAAGCTTTTTACTAAATCAAAACTGACAGAGTTGTGACATGTGGGACAAGAGTAGGGTGCTGTAGGACAAACAATGTGCTTGCCAGTAGAATAAAAACATCTTTTTAAGGCTTTCTTGATTTTCTTTTGGTTTCGGTTATTGAACTTGATGAAGTAAACATCACTAGACAAATGAATGTGGCTGTATTGATAACCTTCTTTAGTCCATGAAGTGATGGAGCTTAACAAGAAATATCGTCCTGGAAAAAATTATATGTTCAGTAATGAACCACTATAAATAACTTATACCTTAGCACTTTCAAATGTAATATATAAAATAAAACATAACATGTTTAAAAGCATGTAAATGTAAATAAATGGATACTATATTACTCACTGACTGCTCTTACTTTGGCAAAAATACATCTTCAAATTTCAAACAGATCGTCAATGAGTAAATGGTTGCAAAAACACACTCATTTCTTATCCTTTATTCACCAATATGAAGTTTAAGATGTTATACAATAAATTCTAGCCATTGAAAATGTCTTCCAGCAGAAGAGTGGTAAGTTTATGGACTTACAATGCTAAAATCTGGGATTGGATTCCCCCATTGTGGACACAGCAGAGAGCCCAGTGTGGCTTTGGTCTAAAACAAACCATTGAAAACATATACCAAGTCTGCAGTGCTTTTATAAAATTTAAAATATATACCATACATAGATAGTTTTAATATATTTTATTTTTAATGTTGTAGATTTTAGTGTTGTTATATGAAACTTTTACTAAAAACATTATTAATGTCACCTATCTCTGTGCATTTGTTTTGCTGTTAAAAACAAAGCTACATAGTTATAAAGGGCTATTTGCACTGTGCTTACCACAGGGATGAAACCTTAATATTTTAGCATCATAAGATCTCAAACTGAGTTAAACCATTCAGAGAGCTACTTACCTCTGAGGTCACAAGTACAACCGTCACTTATTCTGTAGCTGATTTTGTTTTTGAAGTGTATTTTGTCTCCAACAAGGAAATTTTCTGTGAATAAGACTTGGTAGGAGCCTGTAACATTACAATAAGTAAAGCTATAATATTGCATTTGAATTTCCTAAATTTTCTATATGTATTTATAACATTCAAAACTTTCTTTCCTGAAAAACAAACATGAAAATGACAAAAGTTTAATTTGTTACTGTATTCCATGTGTTAATACATAGCATTTATTAAGTTCTATATTTTTACAACATTGTTTTTGTAATTTTACATTTTTGTCTTTTTATTTCTTCTTCAGGAATTGACTAAGCTAAAATTTGTTTATTTTATGTTATTAAGGTAAGAAAGGTTCTAAAGTATACAATACAAAGCTTTTTAGTTCTGTTCTAAGTTTCTACTTATCATAAAGAATATACTTTTATTGTTTATCGACTTTTGTATTCTCATTATTTATATACAAATTAAAATACATTATGGTGTAATGATCTAGCCTACATGTCAAGTTTGTGTCTTATCTTGAGGAAAAAAATGAAACAATGATGTTTGTATACATCGTAACAGTAGCACTATGTCTTTCATATTTATACTTTTTTCAGAAAAAAATGCTTAAAAACAATTGCAAAATATACAGAAGAAAAACAAGGACACTAGTTGTTCTATAAAACCAACAGGAATGGAAACCACTTTAACAAATTATTAACAGTGTTTCTCTCTTGCTGTTTTCTCTTTTATCAACATGCTGTTTGTATTTGCAATAAAAACAATTATTCAATTCATAAATTGTATCACAACATAAGTTATCTTCAACTACAGAGCAAAATTTCATGTAAATTTGGAATTAGTGGACGTCATCTAATAAAACATTATAAGATGACAACATTTATTTTTCATATCTATTTTAAGTCATGAAAACTATTCTTTCCATTGACTTAAATTCAGAAATGACAGGTAAGGTTGTAATATAGTTAGTGGACACACCATGTGTTTCCTATCCCTTAGTTAATATAAATTTTTTCAAAATGTTTCTACATATTGTGTCGTTCAATTAAGGTGTCACATGTAATTTCTCATGGGAAAGGCTGATGGAATGTTAAACTTACTAACAAGTCAGGTGAGACAGGAAATTCTTCAGACTTTGCATAATGCAAGGAATGGAAGTCAACAAGGTGTTACATACTGTTATGACAGCGAAAGTCACGTGACGCTAGTAACACGTCATGAACTTCTAGAATGTTCACGTCCCTTCCTGAAGTCTCAAGAGGCTACTAGATATGCAGTAGTATTGCATATATAAGCCACCAAGAATAGATGGCAACAATGTGTAATTGAACTGCGGACAGAGAGAGACATATTGTTGAGTCGAGCACGTGAGTCGTTCACTGTGAATTATAGCATTTGTTATAGCGTGACTGTGGAAATTAAGTGTATTGCAAAGTTGTATTCAGAAAGAATAAACCAGTATTATTTAAGAAAGGACTTGTGTAGCTAAAGTTTCATCGGAAAGAATTATATGGGAAATTAACTAACGACCAGAGACGTAACAATACATTTGTACTAATGTGCAGTGACAATTTTACTGGCCACATTTCAACAGAGATATTAAGCATGGTGTTGGTACTGTATGGTGTGTAAACTTCAGCAGAGAATTGTTGATTCTTCTTTACAGAAACAAAATCCTGAATGTTAACATATTCTAACAGTGAAAAGGTATTTCGAATAGGTATGTACCTCATCTCACCCATAACTATCTCGACTTTGATTTGCCCTCTAAGCACTGCTAAAATTTTCAATAGTGCACCAGTCTTTTATATCCCTTCATTTTTGCACCATTGCAGCAACATGTGCTGATCATGTGACTACCCTCCACCAATCATACTGCACCACCTATACTAGTGCAGGTAGCTCCCTTGTCAGGGTCTTATATATGTGGGCTTGGATTCTTTATAGTAGACGTCTGTGACTTGTTGGCGATAAATTTGAACAATAAATGAACAGCACACAATCCACTTGTTTTAAGATAATATATTCAAAACAAGTACAACGTATGTACAAAAATTCTTTACACTATACGATATAACACTTGTATATAAAGCTTTAAATAATTATCTTTTCCTCTCAAAAGTCCACACAGGCTGATTGAATTACTTTAGAATCCAACTGACAGGACGAATTATTTTTTTCTACTCTGTTTCTTACTGTACAATCTGCATTAAATTCGCTCATTACTCCATAAGTTACCACAGTTGTATCTCGGATTTTAAATAATTGTTTCCTTTTCGTTTATGTCCACACAGATGGGTTCAGTTACTTTAGAACACCCTTTGACAAGACAAATTTTTCTCCTTTTCTCTGATAAACGGTGAAACTCACTTTAAGATATCACCTGTTAAGGCTAATCACTCATACACCAGCTAACTTCACGTTTTTCTGTAACTAACTAACTTTTTTCTATCTTCACTTTACTGAACTTTTCTGACTTGCGTTCACTTGGTCACCTGTGTATACACTTTGTTCACCGAGGCTTCAAACTTTCTATAAACTATGTGACATTATAATGGAATGAGAAATATACCAAAGATTTGAGTAACATGACATCAACGATATTACTAAAGCTTAGTACAACAATTTAATTGTGTACACAGCATACGACTCATACAGAGATATGTAAGAAACTTTTTCACATCTAACGCTTTTAAAACAATCAACCTTCAACACTCCTGTCATGAAAAGTAAACAATCATTAAGTAATAAGTCACAAAATAAACTAAATAATAATGCTTACACTAAACAGTCATGTATATCCAACATCCCTCAACCATTGTAGCACAATTCTCACTTTCAAAAGTTGGCAGATACAAACCAGAAACATTGCAAGATCAGGAAGGGCGGGAATTGGGTGAAAGGGGGTAATTACCTATTGGAAATACATTTTCAGTTTTATAAAATGTTAACTTCCAAAACAGTACTACTTCTCACCCAAAAACTAGAATCTCACATTGCAAAAATGGAGGGGCTGGTGAAGGCACAAAGGAACTCAAACAAATGGAGAACAACTACCATGAAAGAGCAGAGGTGCAACAATCATAAAAGGAGGCACATGTGTGGAGTATAACACTACCTCTGGAACAGGTATGCTCTTCACCAAGTAACAAATAAATTAAGACAAATAGGGAGGAATTTAATAAACAGGCACCATGTCATGTAACACAGATTCTGCACATGGACAACAGATAGTACATACGATGTCCACATATGTAACAAACAGGAGTGCGTGACACAATCATAGTCACATTTTGAAGAAGGTGCCTGGAATCAGATATAAGAATACATGGCTAGGACTAAAGGACCATAAATGGATATGAATAGGCCAAGTGCGGTTCACCCTGGCAGTAAACATCCAGAGGGATACATCAGATCATGCCAAGTGCAGTCCATCCAGTCCAAAAACAACAGTGGAAGCACCTTGCATAAGACTGTAAGATCAACAAGTGCAGTCTACCTAGGCAAAAAACATCCAAGAAAAGTGCCTTGGACTTGTATTAAGATAGCCAAGTGAAAACATCCAATAGAAGCTCCTTGCATAAAAAAAAAAAAAAAATTGAGGGGAACAACAAGTGCATTCAGCCCAAGCAAAAAACATCCAGGAGAAGCACCTTTTATTTAGTATATAATGATATTGTATAATATGAAATGTAATGACAAAAGCCCTCTTCTAAAAAAAGTGGGTACATATGAGTATGAAGTTTGTTTTATTGTACATATCCCACCACTCCAACGGCTGGGAACCTGAAGTGGCAAGGACTCCTTGTGCTCTACTAGAAGAAATGGAGTGGGAAGGAATATGCATTGGGGAGTCCAGAGTAACTACACACTGGAGACAGTGCAATGTGTGTATGTGATTCACTATTTTAAAAAGCAGAAAGACCCTGATTGTAAGAAACATGGGTCAGTAGGGATGGACAAAAATCCTCATCTGCTTTACTCATGAAGTCATGAGTGACAGTCCTTTATATACAATACAGTGATAACTAAAAGAATAAAATAAATAGATAGATATATATACACACCACCAGATAAGTAGCCAGTGGTTTTACACAAACACTCCATCTCTTCAGTAAGCAGTATGGAAGTATACAGTTTTAGTGCCAATTATGTAATATTAAGCATACCTGACCAGGCAATACCCACCACTAGGTGGGATCCTGAGATATGATGTATATCAACGAATTAATGTAAAAAAATTATAACATGTTGAATTACTCCAGGCAAAGGTGAACAGATGTGTAGAATCACCACAGAAGGAAGACAATACCTGCTCGAGGAAGACACAGCTATGTTGTGCAGATAAAGAGTGACAAATGTATTGGGAGTTGTCCACATACCAGCCTGAACAATCTCCTCTAAAAGATGGAGGTTGTGAGCAGCTAAAGACATAGATGACAAATTTGGTGGGAAGAAACATGATGTAGAAAGTGACCATCCATGGACATGTCAAAATATGTCAGTTCTATGAAGTTGAGAAACCCAACCAGTGAGCATATTAGGTGAAAAGATCATGGGAAACAGAGGAATTCCCTGGAACAAAGAGACAGGAATGAGAATCATGAAAGAAGGAAGTATGAGCCATATATCATAGCAGGTAACGAACTTGACAAAGTAGATTATCCAGATCTGAATGGGAGAACAGGTGGGAAAAGGAACGTAAGGAAGTAGGAGAAAGGGCCCAACAACATTACCAGGCAGCCAATATCCTGGGAAGGAAAGTCTGATCTGGATAGTGGATTACATACAAGGAATGGTAAAGGATGTGAGAAACATTAATGGCATAAATACTGGAACATCAACTACCACGTGCCAGGAGGGGGAGGAAATAGGTCTTAATAGGGAATGCTGTACAAGGAACATATTTCAATAGGCTCAATGGGAGAACCAGAGAGGGCATGAAGGACAACATTGAGATCTCAAACTGGCAGAACAAAGAAACGTAGAGGATGGACCAGATGAATGGAATGTAAAAAGAAGAAAAACTGGGGAAGAGAAAGTATTCTGGAAGTGCGAGAAAGGAAAAAATTCGATAGGGTGGCCCTAAAAAGAGCAACAGTTGAAACAGCTAAACACTGAACAAACAACCAGATGAACTGGGACAGGTGAAGGATGGGATGGATGGAAGCCATGCCCAACAGACCAAATTATGAAGTCAAACCAAAGCCTGTGGTACATAGACAAGGAGGAAGGGTGAATAGTACAGACAAGGAAAGACACTACACAAGAGATGAGTCCAAGAGTTAAGGGTATGGGACCAGACAAAAGTCACTTGAAGCTGGAATGTGGGGACATCAGGATGAAAACATCCAACCATGGTTATCAGAGAAGCAACCAGGACAGAGATAATGACAGGGGCTGCAACTCCAGTAAGGGACAGAGCAGAGTGAATCATATCTAAGCTGGCCAATATAGAGCAGCCAGCAGAAAACAAGGAGTGATGTGGATAAAGGAAAAGATCCAGGAGAGGAGTCTGATTGGATGGTAGGCATACAGGTGAAAACACCTCCAATCTGGACTGAAAGCATCCACCCTCAGAGCTGAGGAGACCACAGAAGAAGAAAGTTTGGCATTCCAGTGAATGGGAAACATATATGTGGTGTTCCCCATTGAGAACACACCAACAGAAAAACCTGAGGATGAAAGGGCCACTCCATGGGTAGAAACTGGTTGGGACATGATAAGTGATTGGCCACGAGATTCATAACTCAGGGAACATGACACACCAGAACAGTCATGATGTGGTTTTTGGTCTAGTACGGGAGATACAGAGTCTGAAAACACAGATATCTGGACTTGATTACCCCTTGCTTGGTAACATAGCTGACGAAAGTGGAATAGTCAAAATGAACCATAACCACCCATCCCTGACCCAATGAAGCATCTGTAAACAGATGAGACTTGGTACGATGGGGGAAGGAATGGAAACTCCCACCATGGTCAAGTTCTTGTCGAGTCACCAAGCATGGTTGGCCTTGATTCCAGGTAGAAGAGAGATGGGATGGTCCAAGGGATCTTGTGGGAAGTTCCATTGGGGAAAAGCATCCAATAAAGGGAATGCATGTGTGCTCAACCTAAGGGAATGAGAGCTTCCAAGGAAGCTCACAATCCCCAAAAGAGAAAGAACCTCTTGTGCAGAGGGAGAAAAAGAAGGTAGTGCCTTTATGACTTCCTGCTTCATATCCCAGAGCCAAAGTGGATAAGATTGGGCTCAACCAAGATGGGAAGTGAAGAGAAACCCAAAAGGAGTAAGATGCTGCATGGGGGGCAAGGAAAGAGACAAGCAGAAGCCACATGCCTATGTAATAGGGAGTTTGAAGACCCAGTGAGTAAAGATGACGTGTAAAAGAGCATACCACTCGACAAAACACATATGAAGCTGAAGAAAGACTGAGCAGCAGTGTACAGAACTGGAAGACAGTACCCCTCGTGAATGAAATGAAGAAAAACGACGTGACAGTGAGGTAAAAAAACCACCAAAATGAGAAGTAGGACTCCAAAGTGAAGCGAGGTGTCTCCAGATAAGAATATAGCCGGGAAAGAGCTATGATGGGATTCCAATTTCCTGTGTTTATTGAGATAACATATAGACGTAAGTAAAATTCCAGTTGAGAGGGCAGCACCGTCTGTTCAAAAGCTACTTTGTGATGTAGATCTCAACGAAACTCGGCAAGACAACTGGATGAGGTACGATTCTGAGGAGGAGGGAAGGAGATCTGGGAAGTGGACAGAGGGGAGCAAAATGGAAGGCAGACACCCACAGAACCCATGAAACTGTCGTGATGTGTAGCCAAAAAGACACATAAACTAAACATACTGAGAGAAAAACTCATTACTAATGAAATAACAAAATGTAGAAACATGTAAAGTCTATAAAGTACATAAAAATAACAAACCTGCAAAACTATGAAATTCGACCTAAAATAGAAAACAATAAGTAATGCCTGAAGCACCAAACCACTAAAGAAACTAAAAAGAAAAATGACCCTTAAATATCAAACATATAGAAGCCCACCCAAAGAATCTATAAGACAAAGAACACGAAAATAAAATCGACTCTAAAGAACATGAGAATAAAAAGGTCCCCAGTAAATAATAACAAAGTTTAACTCAAATCTAATTCTGAAATAGAAGTAACTAGTAGTAAAGAAAAGGGAATTTACAGACAAAATAACATTAGCAGTAAAATGAAGTAAAAATGCAAACAAAAACAAAGAAATAATCAAACTCCAAATCCAAGTTTAAACTAAATTAACCTATACAGATAGTGAAAGAAGTATAAAAATCTAACTTACCGAATACTAAACAGAGAAGATATAAATGATTTAAATTATCAAGTGCAGAAATTAGGCTTATCCACACAAGCTCACATAAAGTTACTGAACATGAGTATACCTACAGGGAGTGAGAAATACACACTTAAAATGTTACCAAAGATCTCCTGTGGAAAGATCAATACCTAACCCAGCAGATTACGTGGAGGTGCAGTTACAGATATAAAGTGCTGTAGAAAGACATTTTCCACACAGTAGAGTGGTTAGAGCACATCAGACTGCAAGTGGGAAGTCAACTCCAGGCCAGAGTGCCAGCAGGAAATTGACGAGTCCATGGTAGGAGGAGGGTCCTCAACCATTCACCTCAGGTCTAGGAACCAGAAGGGAAGCGTCCATTCTGTGAACCTAAACCATCATGTGCAAATATCCAGCCCAACCTGCAGCAAGAAGCCCTGGGAAGGCACATACGGATGATGCCAAAAGTTGGAAATTTAATATGAAGGGTAAATTCCTGGCCAAAATCAATCGGCATTGGAGATGTAAATATCCAGTCTGTCGTATGAGGAAGTTCCCAACCTACTAATATGTGAGGACTTATGTTGATGGGTCCAGCTCCAACCAAAATCAGTTATCCAGTAATTGACATCCAAGTGGTGATATGAGGAAGGGTTCCCAGCCAGAGGGGCAAACTGCAAAACAGACAAAATAATCCAGTCCAGACTGGTGGCATCTGGATTAAAACATCAGACCCACAGCAGGAGGATAGTCATGCATTCTACACAGACAGAATGCCACCACCCTACTCTCAACTGAGTGGAATTGTGCACACACAGGAGGATCTGGTAAATGGTAAGGATTCCCATACTCCACTGGGAGAAGGGAGAAAGGAATGCATAGGAGAGTCCAGAGGAACAAATCACCAAAGAAAAGGTAATGGGTGCCCATAAAACTCTATTTTGTAAAGGAGATCATTCCCGATTCTGACAATCTAAGGAATGTTAGAGATTAGCAGCACCCCTTTCTGGTTTACTCATGTTAGTCCATGAATGTACAGTCTGGTACAAACATATTGATGATGCAATATACCTCAAGGAATAACCTGCAAGACGTCTCAACAGTGAGCATGATAGACCTTATAGATCTCATTGTGTGGAATTTGGATACCAGTATACCTGGACAGGCACCACTCACTACAGAGTGGGATCCATAACATGTAAAGTAGGCTCCTGAAATAAAGTTGAAACAAAAATAACTTACCCATTCAAAGTGTGCCAATGTATGGAAAGAGCTACAAGGGGAAGAAAATATCTGGCTGAACAGAAAACCGACAGATGGTGCAAACAGCATGACAAAAAGGTGTGGGGAATGGCCCACCTACTGGCATGGATAATCTCCTCCAAAGGATGATGGAAGTGAGCAGCCAAGGGCATTGGAAACACCAAATGATAGAACACCCTCAGAACAATTAGCATGATTCAGGAGATAGGAAGTGAGAGCTGCACACAACACTTACCATAAAGCATGGATTGGACACAGGATACAAAATGATCCAAGTAGGAGTAAATATGGGATATAGAAGGGAGGGAAATAGGGGTGAAAGCAAAATCGCCATTGTGGGCAGCTGATATTTTAGGAAGGAAGAAATGGTCAGGATAAAAAAGGGAATAGGTTTTGTGGCACAAAATGTGGTGAATGTCAATAGCAAACACACCAAACTGGCAATGTCCATAAGCCAAAAGGAGAAGGAAATATGTCTTAAAGGAAAGGTGATATTAGGAACATGAGACCAGCATTTCGAAGGGAGCAAGGGAAAGGGCATGGAGAACAGCATTTAGATTCCAGTCCAGCTATTGAGTGTATAAGGAGGAAGCCGGAGATGCATAAACCAAAATAAAAGGGAAAAACGAGAAGACAAAGGTAGATGACAGGACTGCCCTAAAGCAAGCAATGGTTGAAACATACAGACCCATGTCAAACAACCATGTAAAAAATTCAAATTTCTGAGGAAGGAATGAATCCATGCTGGATAGACCAACAATGGAATATTCTCCACCCACGTTGATACATAAACCTGGATGAGAAATGGAAAGTGAGACAATAGGGACTCCACATGTGTGGATAGTCCTGAACCCTTGGACAAAGGCCACGCATAAAGCTGAAGTGTGGGAATGGAGGGATGAAGCACTCCCGAGTGAGGTTGCCAGAGCAGGAACCAGGAAAAAAGGAAAGTAATGGAGGTTGTTCCTGGAGAAGGGGTAAGAAATAAAAACCACAGCTGAGCTGGCCAGAAATGAGCCACAAGAAGGACTTAACATGGAGTAGATTGGATGAGAGAAATTACTTGGGGTAGAAGACAGATGGGAGGGTGTGCATGAAGGAAAAGATTCTTCCAATCCTGGCTGAACACAGCAACAGCCAAGGCCAAAGGGTGTGGAACTGGAGACCAAAATAGGAAGTTGGGCATTCAATTGAGTGGTAAATGCATACAGCTGGGGAATATTCAACTGAGAACATAGTTGCCAGAATGCCTCAGAGTCGAGAGACTACTTGATGGGTAGAATTGTGTCAGGATAGGACAGATGAACTATGACAAGATTGAGGGCACCAGGTATGTAATATGCCAGCAAAAAAGTTGATAGTTGTGAGTCCAGAAGAGGAGCTCTATAGTGCAGAAACATAAGGACCAGGATCGACTGCCCTCTTGTCAGGTGATGTAAAATACAATCATTGAGTTGTAAGAATGAATCATAACTGCCATGGCCCCACAGATATGACAGCCTTTTCCTCTTCAGACATGAAATTTTTAGTTCAGAGAGCACTATCAGCACATTATTTCCCTACATGAGAGATTCTGTCTCTTTTGGGGACTTGGACATCACTGGAGGCTCTTATCCCTATAAGCTATGTCCACATGAATTTCTTGCAGTGAGTACTACAAGATCAATGGTACACCTCATCAGAGTCCCTATTCATTTTTAGACATCCCTTTCTGATTCCCTTCAGTTTGACTTAGCCAGGAACAATACAACAGTGGGGGTACATATTCTTTCTTCCTTTATGGATATCTATGTCTTCACAAATTCCTTGTTGTCAAGTTGGGGTGCATGCTGCAATACACAGTAGATCTTGTGCTGTTTGTCTTGAGAGGAGTTAAATCTTCACATCAACTGAGATGCAAGTTGAAAAACAACTCCAGAAGAACAAGATATTGAGAGGAGTGGATAACAGACTTCTCTCTAATAATCCAACCCACCCAAGCAGATTCTTTGATGAGAAGTTGGGTATGTGTGTAAGACTATGCAAAGGATGAAGCCAGTAGAAGACAGTCATCCATATAGAGATGGAAATTGAGCCTGCAAAAATGTAGGAATTGGGCAAATGACTAGACCATCCGACAGAAAGCATAAGGTGCTGATGCCAGCCCAAAAGGAATAGCTCAGAATTGATAAATGTGATCCTCATGGACAAAACGTAGATAATGACATGAAGCCCGTACACTAGAGATGTGAAGATAAGCATTGGACATTTCGAATTCCGTCATCCAAAACCCTGGATCTGAGGGACAGGTAGGATTCCATGGTGAACCGTGGCACATTGAGAAAGCAATTCAGATAGGAGAGATGCCAATACCTTATCCTCTTAGGGACAACAAAAAAAGTCTGGAATAGAATCCTGGAAGCACAGGAGAAACCTGTTTGATGGGCTCTTGAGTCTTGAAATGCTGGTGAGAAATGGGATCTTGAGGGGGAAAAGGAATTGGGACAGGAGATAAGGTAGGAGGTGTGAGGAAAAGGAAAACTCAAATGGCCCAAGAGTTTGATGAACAATGATATGCAAGCGCATGAGCATCTGCAGTATGTGGGCATGGCATACAAACCCCAACACGTAAATGATCTGCAAAATGTTTGGCATGAACCCCAATAAAGGGCAAAAGGGGGAAAAATCTCAGAACTAGGTGCTGCAGTTAATAAGGAAGGGGAGGAATCAAAGGACACAGGTGACAAAGACAAAACACAACATACCTGTAATATCAAGTCTACAAATGGAGACTGTGGTCTAGCTGCTTCAACAGGCTAAGAATGTGCCTGAGCAGCAAAGGAAGAAGAGAAGACCGTCCAAGTACACATCATCCTGATCTAAGACTTCAGTTAATGGCAGAATTGCTTGTAGATCAGAAGATCTCTCAGCCCACATGAAAGAAGCCATCTCCCAATAAACTATGACCAACACTTCTTTCTCTGATTGTTTGGTTGGTGTTTTATGGTGCAAAACAGCAAGGCTATCTGCG
>NW_013669385.1:75391-76750 GCF_000517525.1 Limulus polyphemus
AGAAGCAAGACGGCCAAAGACCAACAGAAGGTTTGATCCGGAAAAGGTTATTATGGCGGTGCTCACTCCAACTGGCACGAAGCCGAGCCTTGAAGACAGGACCGTAGTCCATGTATGGGACAATCACGGCCGTTATGGCACCAGAGCAGACAGACTTAGCTGCGGTGTCAGCGAGCTCGTTCTCGTGAATACTGACGTGGCCAGGGATCCAGAAAAACTGGATGGAAATAGAAGACAGCAAAAAGTGGGCCAATCAGTGTTGAATATCGACAAGAACAGGGTGAGAACTAACGTTAAGTGATTCCAGGGCCAGTAGAGAGCTAAGAGAATCAGTGTAAATAGTACAATTACTGTACTGCATAGCTTCTACATGATCCAGGGCAAGAGAAATAACATATAACTCGGCAGTGAACACAGAAACTGTAGAGGGGATCCTGCGAGCAACTACCAAGCCACAGCAAACCATGGCAGAACCTACAGAGTCACCTGATTTCGAACCATCTGTGTAAATGGGAAGAGAGGAATGGTTCGAAAGATGTTCAGCAAAAAGAAGATGGTACTTCCAATCAGGAGTATCTGCCTTCCCCAGATGGCTCAAGGAAAGGTCACAGGATGGATGGTAATAAGCCATGGTGGAATGAGCTGATCATTGGGGACAGCAATGTCATCCAATGCCAGACCCAATTCAGCCAGTAATGCCCGGATATGAAGGCCAAATGGAGGAATAGCAGACCGTCTGTTCTGAAAGAGCATTGCTCACTGAGGAAGAAAAACACAATCCCAGGTGGATGCCATGGTAAGGATCGAAGCTTAGTAGCATATTGTTTGTACACTGAGTTCCACGAACCTTCTCTTCACCTCCGTCATTTGCAACTTTCTCTACCCACTGGACTGGAGAAGTGCAAAAAGCACCGGTGCAGAGCCAAAGCCCCAGATGGTGAATGGGGTCCAGCATCTTCAGGGCCGAGGTCCTGGCGGAACCATAGACCAAAGACCCATAGTCCAGTTTGGATCAAATCAAAGCACGATAGATCCTGAGCATAGAACATCGATCCGCTCCCCAAGAGCTGGAAGAGAGGACACGGAGGATGTTCAGAGCCCTTGCACACTTGACACGCAGCTGCTTGATGTGTGGAATGAAGCTAAGCTTATGGTCAAAGATAAGCCCCAAGAACTTTGCCTCAGGGACCACACGAATGACTATATCTCCGAGACGAAGCTCGGGATCGGGGTGGAGATCCCGTTGGCGGCAAGAATGCATGCAAACGGTTTTAGAAAAAGAGAATTTAAACCCATTTGCAGTGGTCCATGTCAGCAACCAATTGAGGGCAGTCTGAAGCTGCCACTCAATAAACCTCA